>NC_041406.2:28093580-28208580 GCF_900747795.2 Erpetoichthys calabaricus | reverse complement strand
GTCTGACTTAAGTCTGTTTGGATGCTGCACTTACTCTGAGCCAGCAGGTGGCATTGGTGTGCAAACTATCACACATGGAAAAAAAAAATTAAAAGAACACTGGGTTAAAATTGTCTGTCTTGTCCATATGGTCCTATGGTCCTAGAGTAAAATTATGAAAAACTTGCTCCAGTTCAGTTATAGGGTGTAGGACTGTAATATTTCATCCGAGTCAGCAGGGGGCACTGGTGTGCAAACTATCGCTCACAGGAAAAAGAAAAACCCACTGTAACTCCCAAAGTCAAAAATTTGGGTTACAATGTAGGCTATCTTGACCATATTATCCTATAGAGCAAATATGCCAAATTTGGAGTAGATCAGTGAAATGGTGTAGGATTGTATAAGGGACATACAGACAGACAGATAGACAGACATTCTATTTTATTTATATATACTGTGTATATATATATAAATAAAATCACTGCACTATATACATAAACTCATTACTAATCACTATTATGTGATTATGCCGATTATATTGTGTTAAGCCAAAGGCTACCAGACATTAAGTATTTTTTTTGTATTTATATCAAAATATGCTTCACAATTTGATATCAAATTATTGATTTTATTATAAAAAAAAAGTACATAAAATGCCAAACTAAAAAATCCAGCTTTGAAAAGTATTAACCTGCCTCCTTAGTGTTAGATTTGCCCCAGATGCTTCTCTACCAACATTGTCTCCATATTCTACATATTAGCCTAAATGAAAATACTAACCCTAACCCTAATGTAACTCAGAGTCAAAGTGTTGCCTCGTCACTCCCGATGACTTCGTCAGAATCTCGGCCATTGCCTGTGAAGTTTGCACAAATGTCCAATCACTTCATGTGTTTTTCTCCAGCTTATCTAGTTTTCATCTCACATCTTAAAGATGTGCAGGTTACATTATTTGGTCACTTTTAATTCTTTTAAATGAATTAAATGAGTTTCAGAATAGACACTTTTTATTCATATTTGATCATTTCATCTTCTCTGTATTTAGGAATGATTAATCTCCTATCTAAAATTTACTTTCAGATAGCAGAAGTTAAGACACATTTTTTGTTGCATTTTCTGAATATTTCAACTCTATTTCTGGTGCCCTCTGTGTTATGGGAAATCAAAGAGTTCAATATTCAAAGAATTCAATAAAATGAATAGAAATGGACCAACTTTGGATTTTTTACTTACATTCTTGATGAACTAAACCAGTGGTTCCCAAATTCAGTCCTGGGGACCCCCTGTGGCTGCAGGTTTTTGTTCCAACCAGAATCACAATAAGTCATAATAATTGATAATAACTGATCTCATTTAGCTAGCTGGTCTTTTTTTTCTCTTCTCTTATTCTGCATTCAGAAAAGCACAACAGTATGAGGTGGCACGGTGGCGCAGTGGTAGCGCTGCTGCCTCGCAGTAAGGAGACCTGGGTTCACTTCCTGGGTCCTCTCTGCATGTAGTTTGCATGTTCTCCCCGTGTCTGTGTGGGTTTCCTCCCATAGTCCAAAGACAGGTCAGGTGCATTGGTGATCCAAAATTGTCCCTAGTGTGTGTGGGCTGTTGCCCTGCCTGGGATTTGTTCCTGCCTTCACCCTGTGCTGGCTGGGATTGGCTCCAGCAGACCCCTGTGACCCTGTATTAGGATATGGCGGGTTGGACAATGACTGACCAACAACAATATGATTTTTACATTACATAGAAATATTTACAAATTTTGCTACCGCTTAACCCTTTTTTGTTTTTTTCTTGTTATTTTCCCCTTATTCTGTGTAGTCTGTAGTCCCTTCATTGTATCCTAATAGTGACAATTAAAAACAAGCAAAGCAGACACCTGGACTAATGACACTAAATGATGAAAGGCTGCTTCAGGGTCAGACCCATTCATTAGTATACAGAGTGGAAATCAGAATGAACATAAATAAAAAAATAAGTAAATAAATAAATACATTATCCACATATAACTGCTTAGTTTTTATTAAAATGTAATAACACAATTATTTTTGTAATTTCTTCATTGACCCCAAAACCCAGAAATTGGGAAATATCAGCTCACTTAATTAAGCTAGGAGTCCAATTAAAAACAGAAGTTGGTTGGAACAAAAACCTGCAGCCCCAGGGAGTCCCCAGGACCGAGTTTGGAAACCACTGCTCTAAAGACAGACCACGCAATAAATATTTTTGTGACCAGCAGATGGTGCTCTCTTGCTAAACCAATACTGAATATTTTAACTATTTCTTTGGCTTCATTTAAATTCATGTTGTGATTAATTGCATAGTAAAACAATCTTAAACACTTAGGGGATGGAGAATATCCCAGCAGCACTGGGTGCAAGGCAGAGAGGCCAGCTCTGGGCAGTTATTGCTTTAAATGATAAATATGTACACTCTATGCTTTGTTGGTTTATTAGACATTTACTGTGCAGAAACATTTACTATGACACTATTGTAATGACAGTAATTAAGTGACTCATTAGAGACATGACTATTTAAGTGGAAGAAAATGTGAACTTCCTAAAGCAGATGAAACGGTGTTGCAGTAGTTAGTGCTGCTGAACCAAAGCCCTTGGCTTAAAAGTTGTCACTGTCTTTGTTTAGTTTGTACATTTTCTTTGTGGAGTTTTCACAACATTTTCTTTTTTCTTCCCATGTCCTTAAAATGTGTGTGTTTTGTTAATTGCAGACTCTACATTTCCTGGTTCCTGATGAGTAAATGTTGATGTGTGCATGTGTATGACCTGTGATGTTCTGGATTTCTGACTAGGGCTTATGCTGTTGTGTGCCTGAACGCATTTGACACTACGATAGAAAGTGGACGGATTTGATTTTTTGATATACCATCAAATGATATGTAAAAAAAAAAAAAAAACTTAATGGGCAGCAAAATACAATAGAGCACCTCAGAATGGGCACCACTATTCAAGTGGTAAAACCAGTCCAATTGTCCAGTGTTCTAAAAATGTAACAACATTAAAAGAGGCCATTGAAATATGGATGGCAAAACTGGTTATAAAGCAGGTTAGACAATCTTATCTGGAAAAGAAATTTACCAAAATCAGTTCATTCATTCATTTTCTCAACCCGATTATTCAAATTCAAGGTCTCTAGGAGTCTAGGCTTCTCCCACTTACACTGGACACTCTCACTGGTTGCCTCACAAACTAAGCCATTGAGACAAACGATCGAGCAATGCTTGGTGCCCTTGTTGAATAAGACACAACTGATATTGAGAATTAGATTTGTATTTATGTATTTTGTTTAATGCCCCAGTTTCCATCAGATATTGCCATTACTGTATTATCCACAGAAAAACCCTTCATCTCTATTGCTCTTCTTTTTTTAGTGTTCAACTTTTCTCACTTTCCTTTTAATCAGGTGATCAGTATTTAGTTAATAATAATAACAATAAATTCTATTTACCTTGTAGTTTTCCCATGTTCAAAGCTTGTCAGTCACATTTCTTTATATATAACACGCTATCGTGGCTGTCCATTTGTCTGTCCAGGATTTTAAATCACCTGTGGCTCGCAAACCGTTTGACCTATTGACCTGAAATTTGGTATACATATACTACGTCCACGGTTTTCAAACTGTGGTACTTCAAGTCATGCCAAGTGGTACTCGTGTGGTCCTTTATTTTCCACGAATCGATGTTGCTATAATGCCAATATGTTGCATATAATCATATATAGTATAAGTATACTACTGTAAATGCGTGGAAGACTCCAAGTCGGCTTTTATTAGCACTGGCACTCATTTTCTTAATTAGTTTAATATCACTTTAACGTCATAATTATAGTCATTATAGTGATTATAGTGACTTTTTCTTCAAAACAACACGGGCGTAAATTAACGATTCATTGACAGTGGTACTTCAGTTTACTGGTCCTCGCAGAGTGGTACTTGTTCAAAAAAGTTTGAAAACCGTGGTACTACGTAACGTCTACTATCTGCTTTCGGGGTGATGATTGACCTCCAAGGTAATTCCTCTTTTTATTTTTATTTTATTTTATTGTAGAATCAACTCTTGGTAGTGGCCAGCAGGACAGCCATGTGGCACATGTGTACGAGCGCCATTCTCATCCCTACCACCTTCGCCATCACTTCCCCTACCTCTTCATATCTTAAATCATTCTGGAGGCAATTTGAAGACTTAAGTGCCAGCTTAAGTGAAAAATTCAAGTAAACGAAAAGTAATTGCAACACAAACACTAACTTAATCAATTTTAACACAAAAAGATGCCGACAGAAGAAGAGAAGAAGTGAGCTGCTAGAGTGGAGAAAAGAAGAGCTGCTCAGGAAGCTGCGAGCGCATCAACCTCTGAGCAAACGAATGCTAAACGTACAGAGAAAGAGTATGAAACTATGAATGCTCAAGTCAAGTGTAATCACTGCACATTATCGTGGAGTGTGCCATTACTGGTTATTGTATGTTTACTCAAACTCTTGAACTGTAAGAATAATTTGTCAACCTGCATGACATTTAAGAACAAAAAAAAAGATTCTGGAGATTAGCACACCTGAAATCTCCTGGCCTGTGTTTTTTGACCACTGTGTTTTAGGTACAATAAGAAGTTGTTGTATGTTGACTTACCACAGACAAAAAGGTAACGTGTTCCATTGGACAATGAATGAGGACCTTACATTTTGTAGTGAAATTTAAAGTGATCTTAATTTTTAGGGTTAGGATGGAAAACCGTCAAGGCTATTAGTAATGATGTTACATAATGTTACAAGGAGAAAATAAGGATGAAGAAGGAGATGAACAAAGTCAAAAACCAAAGCGAAAGTCAAAAACTGGGCAATCAGAGAAACAAACGTCAGAACAAAAATCCTAGGCATATACTGTATATAAAATGTCTAATACAAGAGCAAAAACGGTTTTAACCAGGAATTCCATATGAGCAAAATAAACAAATAAGAACAGCTTTTTCACAAAATCTTGGATGCTAAGATGCATACGGCGTTGATATAAATATCATCAACTACATGGCATCATCAAGTATGACTTCCAAAACTGTGTCCTGAGCTTCTACATCTTTGAAACGGGGCCTCAATATCCCAACGCAGTATTTACAAAAAAAATAACTGTAATAAAATATAGGATTATTTTAGACTCAATTCCCAGAAGAACTTATACTAAATCCATATTTTGTGTGAAAAGTTTTCTTTTATCTTTCACCATGTTACATAGACAAAATCTAACCAATTGTTTTGTTTTATTTTGTTTTTTACTTATCTCCAGCATTAATATTGTTATATTCAGATATATACAGTGTATTCAAAAATTATTTAGACCCATTCACTTTTTTTCACATTTTGTTATGTTGCAGACTTGTTCTAAAATTGTTTAAATGCATTTCTTTCCATATCAAGCAACAACCAGTACCCCAGAATGACAAAGTGATAACAGGAATTTAGAAATGTTTGCAAATGTATTAAAACTGAGAAACGGAATATCACATCGACACAAGTATTCAGCCCCTTTGTTCTGACACTTGACCTTTGGTTTATGTGCATCCCATTCTATTGATCACCCTTGAGATGTTGCAATACCTTACATGGAGTCCACCAGTGGTTAATTCAATTGATTGGACCTGATTAGTTAAGGCACACACCTGTCCATAAGAGGTCTCACAGTTGACAAAGTGTTTGAGTGCAAAATTCAAGCCACGAAGTTAAAGGAATTGCCTACATAGCTTAGAGATACGATTATGTCGAGGCACAGATCTGCGGAAGACTATAAAAAAATCCTGCAGCACTGAAGGTTCCCAAGAGCACATTTGGGTTCATCATTTTTGAATGAAAGAAATTTGGAACAACCAACAATTCTTCCTAGAGCTGGGCAATCATGGACAAACTGAGCAATGGTGAGAGAGGGGTTAGGGTTAGGCTTAGGGTTAGAGAGGCTGACAAAGAACCCAGTGATTACTCAGGCTAAGTCTCAGAGAAATGGGAAAAACTTACAGTAGGACAACCATCACTTCAGCATTCCACCAGTCTGGGCTTTAAGGCAAAGTGGCCGGAGAAAAGACACTCCTCAATAAAAGACCCATGAAAGCTCACCTTCAGTTTGCAAAACTCTCAGACTGTGAGAAACAAAATTCTCTGCTCTGATTAAAACAAGATTAGTGTCATGTCTAGAGGAAACCAGGCACTGCTCATTACTTGTGCAGTGCCATTCCAACAGTGAGCCATAGTGGCGGCAGGATATCATGTTCTGGGTTTGTTTTTCAACAGCAGAGAACAGAGATATCCTTCATTAAATCCTGCTGCAGAGTGCTCTGTAACTCAGACTGGGCAGGAGATTCACATTTAAGAACAATGATTCGAAGCACAAAGAAAACACAGGAGTGGCTTAGGAACAGCTCTGTGAATGGCATAGAGTGGGCCAGACAGAGCCTGAACTTGAACCCAATCAAACATCTCTGAAGTGACTAGAAAATAGCTATCTACCGACCTGACAAACCTTGAGAGGACTGAAGAGGAGAATGGAAAAAAAAATCCCCAAATCCAAGTGTGTGGAGCTTGTCACGTCATATTTCAGTTTTTTATTTTTAATATATTTGCTCAATTTTCTCTAATCCTGTTTTCACTTTGTCATTCTGGGGTACTGTGTGTTGTTTGATGTGAGGAAAAAAATGAATGTAAATGATTTTAGCACAAGGCTGCAACATAACAAAATGAGTTGAATGTCAAGGGGTCTGAATACCTTCTGGAGTCACTGACTTAAATTGCATACCTGCCGTATGTATGTCGCCCCATTCTAAAGTGTTACCCACTCTCCTTTGGCCTCATTGTAATTTGCTGTCTGCAGAGCACAACAGTTGAATGATGTTTTTTATGTCTTGGTGAGTCTATGTTACATTTTATGTCTTATGAAATGCTGGCATCCCCCACCCTTAGCAAATTCTATCATGTCCATCTGCTTGCCTTATGGTGAATGTGTTCATTATGGCTCCTTTGACCCCTTCTGTGACCATATAATTGGAAAAGGTAGGCTGCATTGTGTAGTCGCTTTCAGCCACATAGGCTTACCAGTCCAGTTTCCATTTTTGGATTGCTGTCTGACTCTGCTCAAATTGAAAAAAAAATATGTAAAAAGGCCATCTTAGATAAAGATACAATACATGATAATAATAAAAGAAAGCTCAGAAAATCAATGGATAGTTATAGTTTGCATTGGATCAAAAACAGGCTTGTTTTGTTCCCAATAAAAATATAAAATGAATATAAAAGCAGAGCCCCACTGCCTGAACTGCATCCTTAATACTCACAGTGCAAACAGATTTAAAGTAACGTTGCCCAGAATGCCTAGGGTATTGAATTCTTGGATCTGATTAGCTGATTCTGTACTGAAAACATTATGTCCTGATAACCATTCAAAGAAGAAGCCAGATCAGATCTGCTCTGCATTGTCTTGCTGACTTATTTACTGACCCCAGTCCCTTTAATTGCCTTACAGTGATATTGCTAAGCTCTTCTTCAGAACAAAGAATGTTTTCAAAAGTTGCCAGGAGTCAACACTGGGGTATACATATACAACACTTGCCATTACACATCCAGAGGGAAATGATTAACAGAAGACCCAAACGAGGACCACCAGGCCAGTTAATAAACGACTTTCGAAAGTAATCTAAATGTGAGTGACCAGAGGTATACTGGAGCCCTCTATAATCTCAGTTTGCATGTTTTTGTAATACAATGTCTAGCCAATCATCTGATCTTTATTTAATTAATTTGAATCACTCGTCTTGTGATTTTTGTAAAATAATTTTCCTGTTCTAAGATGTATGCTCAGAGATTAAATATTGGGCTACTTATTTCAAGACGAGCTAACTTGTTTCAAGTAACACGACAATCATTTTCCACTGGTATTAATAATTTTCCACTTATATTATTGATTTATTCTTGTGTTCCTTTCATTTTTCAGTATTCTAAAATTAAGAAAGCAACATAACTGAATTAAAAATTATTTTCTAACATTCAGCATATTTCCACTGTAGAAAGTCTAACCTCAAGTCTAAAAAACAGCATTTTCTACTTATTTTATATGCTCATGTATAAGTCGGGTCTTGAACCCCGAAAAATCGATCATAAAATCAGACACCGTTTTATGCACCCATTCAAAAATGCGACAGTTACATTTTTTTTTATATCTTCTTGTCTCCTCCAATCTCACACCAGTTTTTCAGACGCATCAAATTTTGTTGCAGCAGCACAGTTACCAATTTCTTTCGCTACTTCAACGACATTTCATTTAAAACCAGCTTCATATTTTCTTCTGATTGAATGCTCCATCGTAGATAAGGGATGCTCTTACGATAAAGGTGTATGAGGGTGTGAGATACAAAAAACACAAAACAGTGCAAACGTCGCTTCAGAATAGTTCGGGTATTACCATGTGGTCACGTAGGCACAATACATACAAAAAAAAAGACAGTGTGCCTGTTGGTTACTCTCTCAGGTGTACATTAGCATATCATAATCTCTTGGACCAATAGTGTGAGTTTTTTGCATTCGACTTATACAGCCGACATTATAAAATACCAGAAATTATACAGTAAAATCAAGTCCCGACTTATCCGCGGGAGAGCCTGTCTGCGAGTATATACGGTATTTCAAACCTTTGCACACCTATCAGAGCTTTTTTATTTCTAGGCTTGAACTAACTTATTTTAAGATGTCTTGGCAAGTTAATGTATCTTGTTGCACGGACAGATAATTTCACTAATATTAAGTCATGAAATTCAGCGTTTATATCTTATTTTTAGCTAAGATTTTTTGCAGTGTCCTTAATAATTCCTTCCATTTGCAACCCCAAATCAGAAAAAGTTGGGACGGTATGGACAATGCAAATAAACTGCAGTGATTCTTAAATTTACTTTGACTTTTATTTCATTGCAGACAGCATGAACCCAAGATATTTCATGTTTTGTCTGGTCGACTTCATTTCATTTGTTAATATACATTGTGATGCCCCGGGCACGTACAGCCACCCTAACCCTGACACAGACAGGCAGTAGACAGGTTTAGCAACCAGCACATGGTTTATTTATACAGGGCACAAATCACCAACACACAAGGCTCACCAAGCCCAACACAGTTCCTTTGCTGCCAGTCCTTCCACCTTCACTCCTCCTCAGGCTTTGACCTCTTCCTCCCGAATCTGGCCATTCACTTCTGGCGACCAGCCCCTTTTTATAGGGCACTCAGAAGGACTCCAGGTGCCCAACAAGCTTCTTCCGGGTATGGCGGAAGTGTGGCCAAATAAGGCCCTGAAAGCGTCCCTTGGCAGTTGCCTACCGACACCGCAAGGGTTGAACTCCCATGCTCATGACCCTTGGCCCCATTGGAAACCAAGGGGGCTGGCCTCTGTCGGTCCGGGGGAGAAACTGTACTGGAAATCCCCCCCCCCTCCCCAGATCCTTCCATAACCAGGGCGTCCCAGCCAAGTAAGGGCCCTGGCCATCCGCCACAACATTCATTCTTGCATTTCAGGCCTGCAACACATGTCAAAAAAAGTAGGGATGGAAGCAAATTAAGGCCAGTATTTGAGGTAAAAAAAATGAATTAATGATGTGATTTCAAATGGATGATGTCAGCAAGTGATTGTAATCACCTGGGGCCTCATGTGTAACACCGTGCGTAGAACTCACACTATAACATTGCGTAAGCACAAAAGCGGGAATGTGCGTATGCACAAAAAAATCCAGATGCATAAATCTGTGTGAACGCTAACTTCCACGTTCTTCTGGTACATAAATTCCAATCAGCGTGAAAAGTAACGCACGTGCATGCGCCTGCTGTCCCGCCCCAACTTATCCCAGAATTACGCCACTCTTGAATATGCAAATCAATATAAATAGCCCTTAAGCTCAGCATTCTTTGAAAAGGCAATGGCAAAATCATGAGGGAAAAATAGAAGAATTTCAGTGAATGCCAAGTGGAGGCAAGGAAAAACGTACTATTTGTTGGTTTAAACTGTGGTATAAACAACAAAGGAAGCTGATCGAGTGACATAGTGTGTTGAAGAAACTTGAAAGCTCAAGTTCACAAAGTCGCACAGTGCCCGTAATAAAAAAGAAGTTGTCATATATCAAAGTCTCCGTGAAAAGGTGAGTCGTAGCCCACCGTCTGAGCGTCATATGAAAGCTTATTAGGGTACAGAGAAAAATAAGGCACAGTGGGGAAAAAGCACGAAATGTCAACTTTAATCTCGAAAGTTCCACTTTAATCACGTAGTTTATTTTGTCATTAAAGTAGAACATCATAAATTTCATCTTAAAATCGTTTAATTTACTAGTTTCTCAAATCCCATCGTAACTAAAGTAGCACGTTAAATGCTTTGTTTTGTATGTGTTTTCTATGTGCTCTATGTGTGTGAATCACTACGTGCTTCCAGGCTTTCTCTTCCTCCAATAGGACACAGAATCCATTACATTCGTAATATTACAGCTCTCTGAATAATTAAAATACTGAGAAGTATACGTGATATCATTTTCATGATGATAGGAGTTAAAGCATGTTATTAAACATGGGAACACGGTGGCGCAGTGATTGCTCATGTCTCACGTAAGATGTTTGCTGCGCCATGTGCGACCTTCGATGAAATACTTTAGTGTAGCAGTACTGTCTCTTTCAAACGTACTAACCTCCAATTCCCGCCCTTACTTTTCTTTCTCCAAATACCCAATCGCCACACAATCAGCTCTGTAATAGACGTTAAGTCATCTGTAAGCTTAGAATGACGATTCTTCAAAACTTTTAAGGAACATTGAAATATCTTCGTAATACATGTTTAATTATTCTATCCATCTATCCATCCAGTGTGGTGCTAGTCCCAGCAAGAATACAGCGCAAGGCAGGAACAAACCCTGAACTAGCTAGTGCTGCTCCACTGTGCCCTCACATGTTTAAACAATGTAGAGCACACACACAAAAAAAAACCCAGAATAAATCGACAAATCAGCTGACTCCCAGGACTTGAATCTCTTCTGCCAGGTGGGTTGGCTCACTTTCCTACCTCAATGCCATGTGAAAGAGTTTCTTCAGTTCTTGTTTCACTTTCAACCCTTAACTTTCTGCCTTCTATTACTCCTACTAGTCAAGTGTTCTCATAAATTATACTCTCAACCCGAAGCTCAGTTTCTCTCAGGCAGATTTAAATGTTTTTCAGAGCCACCTCTGGCCAACCCCTGGGATGACTTGTGGAGTCAGGGATGGCCCAATATTTGATCATGGGACAACAAGCTAGGTGTCCCTGCACTTCTAATCCTTTAGTTGCCCTTAAAGAGCCTGGTCTACAAGGCAGGCACTGGGTGGTCTCACACTTATCTGGGGCGAAGTGTGACCTGGAAGTGTTGCTACCTCAGGTGTTTTCACCCTGGCCTCTCTCATTCTCATGCTGGCCCAACACAGTACTTATGTAGACTTACTGCCCTCTTGCATCCCCAATATTCTTACAATAGCATGCTTGGGAGCTTAATTCCAGTATGTCTTTCTTTCAGTTGTCTGGATGCTTTACGTGGGATTTAGTCCTATTCTGAACCACATGATCTGTTCACTCACATGTTCACACATCCACGCTAACTCACAGCAGGACAATCTAAAGACACCAACTGACATAATCTCCATGCCTTCGGACGTAAAAAGAAAGCGGGATTATTCACAAAACCTAATGTGGAGAGCCTTCAGACTTGCATTAAAACATGTCTATAGGACAATATTCGAACCCAAGTCTCTGGAAATGTCAACAGTAACCACCACACCACCATAAAAGCAAAAAAAGAATGTACTCAAACTTGAAGTGAATCCGTGAATCCAGATGCGGAAAAAGATAGAAGATGCAAAAACTGCATTTGTAGACCAATTAGATCGGCTTATAATTTGAACATCTTCATATAATGTTTGTTTTTTTTGTTTCAGGATCCTCCACATGAGGATCTGACAACCTGTCAGTGTAAAAATACAACATGGAAACAGACCATTCTTAGTTTGCTACCGTCAGTTCAAAATGGCAAAGGTCCAAAAACACCTGTCTCCCATCTGTCAAGCAGCTGCAGAGAGGAAGAAGAGTGTCACATTACCAGCACAAGGCTCCTCACTGTGCACTCAGAAGAACATAAAGCCCTCACTGTTGCCCGTGTTGTGTATGAGGACAACTGGATTCCCTTCAACCTTAAAGAGTAAAAACACCGGCCTCTTTTTGAATTATCTAAGACAATAAGGAAGTGCAACTGGAGACCAAATTAGCTGCTTTAAATCCATCACCTTCGAGCTGTAAACTTTATATGGGAAAGACAGCAAAGCGAGCAAAAAATAATTCAGCCGTCAATCTGACAAGAATGCCTTACATATTAACAGCCACCATTCTCTGCCCTGCCTTTTAAACGGGATAACAGCATTCCACTGAAAAAAAAGGACCACTGCCCTTCAAAAGTTCATTTTCTACATTGTCCAGAGACTCAAGAGGCACCTGACAGTGAGAATAGCAGCTTTTGTAAAAACTCAAACCTATTAGAGGGTTCTGCCAGAAAGCGTCTAAGGTTAAGGCATGGAAGGGACCTCCTGGAAGATAGTGATAAATCTGAGCTGTCAAGACCGACTGGATTATCTGCAGATAAAGACATGCCCACACAGAGAACTAATTCTTTGGGTCAGCGAACAGAGAAGGCACTAAGGACTTCAACTTGTGAGTTAGAAAATGTGCTGCTGGCAAAATCCTCTGGTGGAGCCAATTTGACAGGAAAGAGGACAGAGGAGGCCAAATAAGTCGGTGGACCAGCCACAAGAATGATGCATTTCCCCCTCAGTGGAATTCTTAGCCATGAAGATTAGTGAAATGGCAATGAATATGTATAGTTAACAAAACCACAAATGATAGGATTCTCCTATTTTACACAAAATAGCAATTTAGTGATATTTATAGCATGACGTCTACATTGCATTTCGCTGTCAGGTGGTTTTAGACCTTTTATTGTTAACATAGTTGGCTAGTCTGTGCTCTCCGTGACCCTAAAGATTAAGGGCCTTTGGTAAGTGCATGGATGCTTAGGCGTAATAACACAAAAGTGCAATTTTCTTACATTTTTGTCTTAGTTTATCCAAACAGTATAACAGCTGTATCGTCCAATTAAAGGTCAAAGTGCATCTGTGGTTCTTTAAGCACTTATCCATTTTTCTCACATACAAACGCATACAGTATACACATTAATTAAGGGATCCACCGAACTCTACAGCATTTTCTTGTGCATTATAAATTCTTGGAAAATGGTGCACTAAAAGTAAAGCAACCTTAAATTGCCTTTGGGGCCTGTCGTGACACACAGAGTGCTAAGCACCAAACTACCAGGAGAAATAAGCAGTCATGGTCAAAAAACAACAGTGGTCCTGAATACCAGAGAAGTCAAAGCAAGAACGTGTCTCCAGAATTGAAACTTAAGACAAAATTGAAAAGTGAAAATATAACCACAACATAAAATCCTAACGCTAGGGTCTACTTAGAAATAAAGTCAGAGTCAAAAACATTCTTCCATCCACCAACAGATAGCGCATAGTGCGATCGCTGCCATATTTATGTTTATAAAGCAACTTTTGTTATGTTTTTTGAATAAGGATCAAGGTCACATGACCTTCAAAATGACATCATGAAAATAAAAGAACTGAAATATAACAGAAAATAAACTTAAATTTCATGGCAAAAATGTGAAAATCGTGTTAGAAATGGATGCTTTATTATTAAAAACCCCAACATGGACAAAAATATACGGCGGATTGAAAAAGTATTCAGACCCCTTCACCTTTGGCTATGTTGCAGTCTTGTTCTAAAATTATTTAAATTAATTTTTTCCCCACTTTAAGCAAACAATCAATACAATGACAAAGCAAGAAAATGATTTCAGAGATGTTTGCAAATGTATTAACAATAAAACAGTTAACCATCATATTGACACAAGTATTCAGACCCTTTATTTGGACACTTGAAATGTGGCTCAGGTACATCCTATTCTATTGATCATCATTGAGATTTTTCTACACATTTGTTTAGAGTTCATCTGTGGTCAATTCAGCTGATTGGAAATGATTAAGAAAGGCACACATCTGTCCATAGAAGGTGCCACAGTGGACAATGTGCATCAGGGCAAAAACCAAGTCTTGAGGTTGAAGTTGTGTCTACAGAGTTTAGAGACAGGATTGTGTTGAGGCACAGGTCTGGAGATAGATATCAAAGCTAATCAATCAATCAATGAAAATAAACTTGAAAGAGTACACTGAGTGGAAGCAATAAATTGCCTGATAGCAGTGTGAGGAGACACTTCTTAGCAAACTGTGTGGAATGATAATTTGGCTGAAAGTGCTCCAAGAGAGTACCTCTTAGTGGGGATGGGGAGATTTTTCATGATCACATCCAATTTTTCCATCATCTGCTTTTCCACAACAACTTCCAGAGTGTCCAGGGTTTGCCCTATGATGGAGCAGGCTTTCCTGATATGTTTGTTCGGACATTGTGCTTCTTTTATGTTCAAGTTGCTTCCCCAGAAGACCACAGCATAGAACATTACTCTGGCTACTATGGACTGGTAGAACATTTCCATCAGCTTGCTGCACACCTCCTTAGGATGTTCAGTCTGCCCTTCTTATATAGTGTCACTGTATTGTCAGGCCAGTCCAGTTTGTTGTTTATGTGAACCCCCAGGTACTTGTAGCTCTGCACCACTTCCACGTCCTCAACTGGAATGGTGACTGGCCTCAGAGGCTTCTTGGCACACTGGAAGTCCACTATCAGCTCTTTTGTCTTGCTGATGTTGAGTTTCAGTTTGTTGTCCCTGCACAGCAAGACAGAGTTCTCCACAACTTTCCTATACTCTGACTCATCTCCATTATTACTGCAACCTATGATGGACAAATCATCTGAAAATTTCTGTAGATGGCAAGCGCTGATATTGTACTGGAATTCTGATGTGCAGAGGTTACACAGGAAGGGAGACAAATGACAAATTGCCAGAAAATAGCCTCTCCTGAGTAAAACATGCATAGACGCCAACTTGGAGTTTGCAAAAAGGAACCTAAAGGACTCTCAGACTGTGAGAAATAAGATTCTCTTGTTTGATGAAACAAAGATTAGTATCCCATCTGTGCAATACCATTCCAACAGTGAATCATGGCAGCGTCATGCTGTGTGGTTATTTTTCTGCAGCATGAACTATGACGCTAGACTGGAACAAGGGAATTGACACAGGTATTCAGACACTTTACTCAGTACTTCGTTAAAGCCCCTTCAGCCTCTTAGTTGAAGCCTGGAGTCTTCCAGGCAATAAAAAGAGCAAAGTTCAGTGATATTCTTAATAAAAATCTGCTCCAGAGTGCTCTGGACTTCAGACCGGGCCGAGGGTTCAACTTCCAACGGGACAATGGCCCTAAGCACAAAGCAAACACAACACAGGAGTAATAATAATAATACATTTTATTTATATAGCGCCTTTCCCATGCTCAAGGCACTTCACAGAGTTTAAGATAGATCGGCAGGGTATACAGTATATAGCATTGTACAAACCAGATAAATAAATAAAGAAGATTAAGACAGTAAATTCAGAGAAAAAGCCTAACAGACAACATAATTGATGGTCTAGCACACACACACAGGTTACATGAGCATCTTGACAGAGAGGTAAACTGAGAGAAGGGTAATAAAGTCAAGTAGAGCTAAAAGCCTTCCTGAACAGATGAGTTTTGAGTTGTTTTTGATAAGAATTTATCAAGTCAGCTGATCTAATTAATTTCGGTAGGTCATTCCAGAGTCTGGGCGCTATACAGCTGAAGGCCCTGTCACCCATGGAGTGTAGATTAGTGTGGGGTACAACAAGACTGCCAGAATCAGAGGATCTTTGTGGGCAGATAGGCACATAGTGATCGAGAAGGTCACTGATGTAGTTTGACGCAAGGTCATTTAAGGCTTTGTAGGTTATTAGTAGGATTTTATATTCAGTCCTGTAAGACACAGGGAGCCAGTGAAGGCGAAGCAGGATGGGTGTGATGTGCTCACTGCTACTGATTTGTGTAAGGACTTTTGCAGCTGAGTTTTGAATAAGCTGGAGCTGAGATATAAGATTAGAAGGGGCACCTGCCAGCAGCAAGTTACAATAATCGATGTGGGATATGATAAAAGCATGGAGTAGTCAAAACCCAGACTTTAAACCAAATTGAAAATCTCTGAAGAGACCTGAAAATGATTTGTCCATCAACCATTTCCATTCAACTTGATAGAACTTGAGAGGATCTGCAGAGGGGAATGGTAGAACATCCTCAAATCCAGGAGTGTAAAGTATGTCACATCAAACTCTGGAAGACTCCAGGCTTCAACTAAGGGGCTAAAGGTGCTTCAACAAAATACTAAGTAAAGGGTCTGAATACCTGTTTCAATGTGATATTTCAGGTTTGTATGATTTTTTAATAAAATTTATAAAATTCAGTTTTTGATTTGTCAGTCTGGGGTATTGAGTGTTGCTTGATGAGAGAAAAATATAAACGAAACACTTAATATGTACTGAACTTAAATGCACACCAGCTAAACATAAAGTTCGGGTCCAGGCACTGACAAGCAAAGAAACTGCCTGCTAAACAACAAGATGATTCACATCTTCAGTCTTTAAGCTTAATTTCACTCTTTATTTGGTGGCAAGAATGTTAATGAAGTAGGGCTCAGGTGGTTTTCAAACAGAGCCGCATCTGGACTACTGAAGCCCAAAAAGATGTGGAACAGATTATACTGAGATGATGATCAGTAATTGGAATGGCCCACTAGGGGAATGTGCATATGACTTTGTGGCTTCTACTCTCTGAATCTCTCCCACTTGGTTTGTTCGCTAAGCTCATTTTTTCTTTTTTAATCATCTATACAGTAGCTGACACTTTATTCTTTATTTTGAATCCTCTGTACCATCCTGTCTAGTCATTCCATCAGGCTTCTGTCATAGAGTGCCTACAAAGAGTATTCAATTTAATTGGCCTTTTTAACAGTGATCAACAACAACAAAAATTCTTTAATGGTGTCATGCATGCACAGCAGTGGATTGCCTTCCAGGCACACCTAAGGTTTGTGGTACCACCCCAGTATGAGAGGGGGCACTGTAACCAATAGTCTTGTCTCTTTTTCCCTCACAGCATCAAGAAACCACCCCTTGAGGGCAACAGAGCCAGAGAAGTCCCCCCCACTTTCGGTCTGTCCGGTATAAAAGGGAGATGTTCAGTGAAGCTGGCATCTTATCTGCACCTGACAGAGTGAGTAACAGAGACAACGCTAGATGTAAAGTCTTTAACAACGTCACCAGGGTGGCTTAGAAATCATCAAGCCACCAACTGTTGTAGTGCCATCAAATGCGTATTTTTGTTTTTTTTATCTTTTTGATCGTATTATATGAACAAATATTTCTGGACTCGCTGTGTCTCATCACTCACCTCACTACAGTATCAAAATGAAAGAAGGTCTCTGGAAAGTGGTTCAAATTGATTACAAATGCAAAACAAAATATAATTGATTCACCCCTTCACGTCAGCATTTAACAGATGCAACTTTGGCAACCTTGACAGCCTTAATTCTGTGTTCACTGGTCTCTCTCTCTATCTGGACACTGCCATTTCCCCCTATTCTTCTTTGTAAAACTGCTCAAGCTCTGTTATGTTGCATGTGAATTGTGATTGAAGACTTAATGAATCAAGGACACTCACTCTGCTGTTTGTAAGCCATTCCCTGGTAGCATGACATATTTTTTGGGGCTGTTGTTTTGCTAGAAAACAAATTTTCTCCCAGGCCACAGATTTCTTGTATGCTGAGTAAGTTTTCCTCCAGAATTTGCCTGTGTTTTGCTGCTTTCATCTTTCCTTGTACCCTCACAAGCCTTCTAGGGCCTGCTGCAGAGAAGCATCCTCACAGCATGATCCTTCTTCATGGATTCTTCATGGTGGAGACTGTGTGTTTTTTAATAATGAGTGTTTTTGACTTTTGCCAAACATACCATTTGATGGCCAAGCATTTAGTCTCATCAGACCATATAAACTTCTTCTAGACGACTTCAGAGTGTCCAATGAGTTCCTTCTGGTAGACTCTCAGTGATATGTCATTGTGTTTATATTATATAACTAGGCATTAAGCTCGTTACAATAACGAGTGCTAGGACAGCAGTCCATAAACATTAGTAGGAACAGTCTATATTAAATGGCAAGGGACCTTTTACCTCATTAAATTTTTTCCGTAAAATGCCTGTAATTTTCTCTGACAGTAATACTGGCTTTGCTGTCCGTAATATGAGTTTAATTTTCTGTCACAACAGTGGGCAATCAGCAGATTCTCCCCAGCAACTGATGCAATGTGCGCGAAAATAAATCTACTTTTACTTTACACTTTACCAGGTCAAGCTTCTTAATCGCAAATCTGACATCCTCAGAGTGAACACTTGCACAACCATGGGGAAGCTGGTCTCCACATCTCAGTACTAGATTGGATTTTTCATGTTTTCTGTTTTAGGTCTTACCTCATTTACCGAAATCCAATTGGATCTTCCACACAATATTTTATAGGTCCCGCCCTCTTTGTCTTGTGTGATGCGCCAGGCGGCCTTTGAAGCATCGCACCATGCCCCGTGCATGCGTACTTCACCAGAAGACACACACACACGGAACACTGGATGCACACAGTGGTTTTATTAAAGAGGATTGCTTTCTCTTGGCCACTCTCTAATATACAGTAGCTGCTACTGATGAAGCACCCAAGCAACATTTCTTGTTTGCACAGACATCTCTAATCTCAGCCACTGAAGCTTATAAATCATTTCACATTCTCCTAGGTCTCTTGGTAGCCTCCCTCACTAGTCTTCTTGTTGCGTGATCACTAAGTTTTTGTGGATGGCCTGCTCTAATATATTTACAGCTGCGCCATACTTATTCAGTGTCTTCATGAATGATTTAATTGAACTCCAAGGGATTTTCACTAAATTTGATGTTTTCTTACCGTCATCCCCTGACTTGTTGCTGGGAGTGTTTGTCTTCTTTGTCTAAGTTAGGCCACTTTACTGACTCAACAAGTTGGACCCTCCACATACAGGGGCATTTAAACCACAAACAATTGAAACCCAAGACTAGTGATCTCCATTGAACTAATTCTGAGACTTCTAAGGCAAATTGACTGCACCAGTGATGACTTAGGAGTAATTCAAGGCCAGATTAAAACCCCCAAAGAACCCTGGTTGACTTAGCTCCTTAACTGTTAAGCCGCCACAACCGGTTATAGTCGGTTCCCAATGCAATTTGCCAGCACACTGAAGCCAAGTATAATCGGCAACATACATTCGTTGAATGCCGCAACCGGCTATAGTTGGATCCCAGTGCGATTTGCCAGCATACCGGATCTGATCAGTCAGTGCTGTACATTTGTTGAGCAGCCAGCTCATGACCACTGGCACCCCCTAGCGAATCCGCCTCACTGTCCCTGGGATTAAGCTGCTGCACTAGACTAGCTTGCAAGCATCAGCGTTGGCCTCTGTGTGTTTGCGTGCAGCCAGTTCAAGCACAGTTGGCTCGGTGATTTATTAAATTTCATCAATGGCATCAGTTACACCTTGTACATATAATAATAGATTGCAGTAGTTTCTTTTATAGTTTTTACAGTTCATTGACAGTGTGTAAAATGATCAGTGTTGCAGTAATTGTGATGCTTTTTGCATCAAAAAAATGTGTTCCATTAAAATTTCACTTTTTCTTGTGACATTTCCTTAAAAAGTGCAGCAAAAAATTACTTGGCATCCGGGGGTGCATTAACCTCCCAGGTATGTGGCAGTTAAAGGGTTAAGACAGTTGATCATACTTTTAACTATGTAGTGCTTACATCAGGTCATATTTGTCACTCTTGATTTTAGCATGAGACTCGATCGCCTCATCAAGGGGTCTGTCGCCCTTGATCATGTCAGTACGCTGATTCAAACTTGATTGTTTCATTGAACAGGGGTGGCTGGTAAAACAGCCACTTACCGTCACAGACCCTTGGGTGCGCAACCAGAATGCCCTGATAGTAGATCTACCCCTGTATGAAATGGGGTGAATGCTTATGTCATTAATTATTTTGATTTTTTATATTTGTTTTTAATGTACATTAGAGTACATTAAAGGACATTAAAATACATTAGAGGGTCGGCTCGGGTTGGACGGTTGGGAGACAAAGTCAGAGAGGCGAGATTGCATTGGTTTGGACATGTGCAGAGGAGAGATGCTGGGTATATTGAGAGAAGGATGCTAAGGATAGAGCTGCCAAGAAAGAGGTAAACAGGAAGGTCTAAGCGAAGGTTTATGGATGTGGTGAGAGAGGACATGCAGGTCATGGGTGTAACAGAACAAGATGACGAGGACAGAAAGATATGGAAGAAGATGATCCGCTGTGACAACCCCCTAATGGGAGCAGCCGAAAGAAAAAGAAGATGTTTGTTTTTAATTTGGACCACTTTATAGAGATCTGTTTTCACCCTGACATTAAAGAGTCTTTTTCCTGTTGATCAGTGTGGTGTGCACTGATCTGACTGGAAAGGATGGAGTCAGCTGCCCTCACTGGGCATCAGCTCAGCACTGTGAAAGGAATGGAAGAGGACATGATTAGCACCAGCGTCCCCAGTCATCCCTGCAGTGGTATTATGTACCTTATGTGAGCCCAGAGGGTGATCCATTGATGTGCATTTGTGACATCCAAGATAAGCAAGTTTAAGATTTGACCTGTGTTACCTTATTGAAGCACTAGCACCCCAATTCACTTTTGGCTTCCTATTTTTGTGGATATAACTATCAAATATTCGGTGGAGGCACATTGGATAAGCTCTTCTTCTTCACAGACCCTGAAGACTACGTCCAACTCCTGCCCAGTCTTTTTCTATGTGGAGTTTACTAGATAGATAGATAGATAGATAGATAGATAGATAGATAGATAGATAGATAGATAGATAGATAGATAGATAGATAGATAGATAGATAGATAGATAGATAGATAGTGTGAACCACCAAGGCAGGCACCACCGCCCCAACCCAATGCAGACAGACGCAGGAGGCACAAGTGCAAGCACACGGTTTTTATTTTTCTTTCTCCCTTGTGAGAAACGTCTTCCCCATCTCCCACAAGTACAACACAGTCCCAAAAGTACAGCACAACACAAAACAATTCTTCTTCTTCTTTCTCTTTCTCTTTTTCTTTTCCTCCTTCACTCCTCCAGGCAAGCTCTGTCTCTCTGCTCCCGACTCTGGTTCTCAGAGTAGTGTCTGCTGGCTCCTTTTATGAGGCACTCAGAAGTGCTCCAGGTGCTCGTTGATGCATTTCTGGCAGCCCACCTGGGTTTGGCAGAAGAGCTGCACTCCAGAGCTCAGCAGTAGCTGCAGCACCCCCTGGTGGCACCCATGAATCCCAACAGGGCTGTATCCAACTCCCACCCTGCAGGAGTCCTAGGCAACACTGTGACCCATGGGGGCTGCTACCTAGCGCTCCGGGGGAATTACTGCTCTGGATATGCTCCCTCTCTCGGTCCTTTTAGTGTGGCGGCATCCCGGCTGAGCAAGGGCCCCGGCCGTATGCCACAATAGATAGATAGATAGATAGATAGATAGATAGATAGATAGATAGATAGATAGATAGATAGATAGATAGATAGATAGATAGATAGATAGATAGATAGATAGATAGATAGATAGATAGATAGATAGATAGATAGATAGATAGATAGATAAAAGGCACTATATGATAGATAGATAGATAGATAGATAGATAGATAGATAGATAGATAGATAGATAGATAGATAGATAGATAGATAGATAAAAGGCACTATATGATAGATAGATAGATAGATAGATAGATAGATAGATAGATAGATAGATAGATAGATAGATAGATAGATAGATAGATAGATAGATAGATAGATAGATAGATAGATAGATAGATAGATAGATAGAACTTTATTTCTCATAAACTCTAGGTATAGTTATTTGTGTCTGAGATGGACAGATACCCGGTCAAAGATTGTTTCTTGCTTTGAGGTTGGTTCTATTAGGTTAGGTTCCAGTCTTACTGGCCATGAGTTGGAGAAACAAAGAAGATAAATAGAATAACATTTATGTCTTCTTTGAGAATAAATTTTATAAGAAGGTTAGGAAATGAACAGATTGAAGTTTATGACTATGTTAATCTGTCAGTCAGTTATGGTTGGTAATGCTGGATTTCCTGCAATTTTTGTAACTGGAACAATAGACCAAAAAAAGAAAAAGTATTCGTAACCATAGAAACCACAAAGCAGCATCCCTGTGGAAGACACTGTGCAAAACTGCTTTTATGGACATTTTCACACTCTCTTACTCCGCTTCACTGGTATCATCAATCCATGTCAACTCAGAGAGAAGTTCTCTTGGAATTTATCTATTCCTGGGATTTACTCCATTGCATATTTATATCAATGTATTTAATTTATTTTGAGTTTTCTTATGACATTTTCTTTGGGGAGCATTTATTCACTTTCTGAATCTGATTATTTCTTTTCAAGGAGATGAGAGGTCAGTTCCTATGTAGGCAACATCAGGCGTAAGGCAGCAATGAACCTGGCACTGAATGGCCGTCAATTACGGGGCACACTCTCTTACAGTGGACTGATTTAGAGCAAGTAATCAAGTAAACTTAGGATGTTGGTAGGAAATCAGATTACGAAGAGAAATCCCATGCAGACATGGCATAAACGGGGCCCAGATTTCATTTCAAGTCCATTAAGCTCTTGGGCAGTAAAGGTGATAATTGCTGTGCCATCTTGTTTTTGAAGTACTTTAATCTTTTGTCACTGTGAAAGACACTGAGATGGTTTAAAAACAGCAAGTGCCGTGAAATGTGGAGCTCCCTTCTGAATAGAGAAGGTGTGGGCCAAGAGAGGTTGAGATGGTGTAACTGATGGGGGGGGGTCGACTTGTAAAGAAGCACATGCAATTGAGATCAGTGTGGCCACTCTTTGTTAGCTGCACTGGGAGTTAGTTGAGGCAACGCCTGTGATAAATAGAGCAGAGAAACAAAAGAAGGAGGTCAATAGATATAGATCACTTTAGGACGTCTATATCGAAAGCAGTTGGAGAGGCAGTAGGCAATTTCCCATGGCAAGATTAAATTGTCAGACCTTTTAATGAATCATGGAAGCAGGAGAGATGGAGGAACCAGATTGTGTTCTGTGAGTACCGATTTGGAGGGTGACCCAGTTGGAGGTGCAGAGTACTATGGAGCAAGTTTTCATTAAGGATATCTCTGTGCTTTGTTCCATTTAGCTTTCCCTCAACTTTCCCCAGTTTCCTAGTCCCTGCCACTAAAAAACAATCCCAGAGCATGATACTGCCACCACCATGCTTCACTGTTGGAATCATATTGCACAGGTGATGATGAGTAGTGCTTGGTTTCTCTTATCTTGGTTTCATCTGACTAGAGAATCTTGTTTCTCACACTCTGATAATCCTTTTTGCAAACTCCAATGGGCCTCCATGTGTCTTTTATTATGGAGGGGCCACTCTGTTATAAAGCCAAGATCAGTGAAGTGTTGAAGGTTGTCCTTTTTAGTTGTTTTTCCCATCACTACAGTGGTTCTCTCGAGCACAGCAAGTGTTAATGCTGGGTCCTTGGTCACCTCTTATACAGTAGCCATTCTCCCACAATTGCTCCATTTCAATGGGTGGTCAGCTCTAGGAAGAGTCAAGGTTGTTCCAGACTTCTTCCATTTAAGAATTATGAAGGCAACTACGCTCTTGGGAACCTTCAATACTTCTGAATTTTTTGTAGCCTTCCCCCGGATCTGTGCCTTGACACAATCCTGTCTCAAAGCTCTGCAGGCAATTCGACCTCCTGGATTGGTTTTTGCTTTGACACACATTGTCAGCTGTAGGACCCTCTACAGACAGGTGTGTGTTTTTCCTAGTCATGTCCTATCAATTGATTTAACAAACAAAGTAGAAACATAGAAACATCTCAACAATGATCAATAGAATGGATGCACCTGATCTAGTTTTGAAGTGTTATAGAAAAGGATCTGAATCCTTGTGGCAATGTGATGTTTCAAATTTTTGTTTTTAAGAAATTTGGAAAATGTTCTAGCCACCTATTTTGATTTTGTTATTCTCACATATTCAGTGTTGCCTGATGTGGGGGAAAGTTAATTTAAATGATTTTAGCACAAGGTTGCAACATAACAAAATGCGTGAAAGGGAAGGACATCTGAATACTTTCTGAATTCACTGTAAGCAATGGTCTTTTGAGTAATGGAACTCATCTGGTCATCATCTTGGTCTTAAGAAGAAAACAAGTAAAATGTGGGTTGGATAGCTCTCTTATGGTGTACGGCATTTTCCAGGTAGTATTTAGATATTTTTATTTCCTCAGAGGCAACATATATCTCTATATATAAAATCCAACATCTGTCTGTCCGTTTTTCATGAGCAAATGATATAATAATATAATTTGCCTAAACATTCTGGTTGATTTTGCGATTTCTCACATTGCGCTATGTATCATAGTTTGTTTGCAGTACTGATTTATTTGCGCAATTCTGAGAGACACGCAGCAGGCCGAGGGGAGAGGACCTCCTCACTCACGCGCCAGCATAGGGACGTACGTTATCTTCACTTACTTAGCAAATGAGAGAACAACTTAATGTATTTAGATCGTGTTTTTTTCTATAATTTGCATGAACATTCCAGTTGATTTTATTACTTCTCTCATCGCGCTAAGGATGCACAAATCTGAGAGACAGGACCTTAGGAGTAGGGAGCTGGGCAGGGCTCTCCTCACTCACGCGCCAGCCTCTGTTCGAGTCGGTCTACCTCTAGCCACGTGTTGGAGCATGCCTTGCCTCCGCTTAGCTAGCAATACCTGCTTGTTCAGCAGACATTATCATCTAGAGATTGTTAAGAGCGAGATCTCAGCTACATGTGTTTTAGAGGGTAGCTGCTCATTAGCAGAGATATCACAGCCAAGGGTTGTTCTCCCCACGCGGGGGACGCTCTTCCATCAGAGCTGAACATGATCAGATACAGTGCCAGTGTGTGACGTTGGAGCGTACCTACCTTCCGTACCTACCGCTTGAGATACCTTGCCAACTTTTTACATTTTTGGCAAAGAGATCACAGCTACGTTCTCACCCCTGATAGCAAAACCAAAAATACTGTATATCAAGAGGCCCTTGGATATGAAAGCTATCAATATAAATTCTTCTCAGTAGAAATTATTACATTTTTTTAAAAAATTTTATAGTTTTTTAAAGTTTAGCTACACGGGTGGAGCTGTGTGGGACAGCTAGTACACTAACATGATAAAGCCAATTTACTCTCCTAACCCCTGGTGCAGTTAGGAGTAGTTTTCTAAATTAGAAAAATTGATAATATGCGTTTACTCCTTACTCCTAAGGGTATGTCCAAAATCATGTCACTGAGATTTTTGAGCCAGTTAGGACTGTTTTCTACTCCGAGATGCTTGATAAATACGGGCCCAGGTCTCAGTCCAGTTGTGTACTTATGGGATTCTGAGTAAGCATCGCAGACAGTGATTTCCACCACCACCCGTGGCCCATCATTAAAACACAAAAGTATTGCAGAATCTATGTCATAGATTGTATTATAGAGACAAGCAAAGGAATAAGGACTAATTCCCTTTTGTGTCAAATACTTCGGTAGCTTCCCTAAAATCCTGATTATATATATAATATAATATATATATATATATATATATATATATATATATATATATATATATATATATATATATATATATTGTGATGGATGACTGGCTACAGACTCCGGTCGCCACCCCCAGGCCGCCAGAAGGAGCCCTCCGGACAGCATAATCGTGCCCCGAGTTCCAGCAGGGCCTCATGGACTTTGTAGTTTGTATACACAGCCCTGCTGGATACCTTGGGGACCACCGGGAGTCGCTGTAGGGGGGCTAGTGGGCTCTTATGTGCCCTATAACCTGGGAGTGCGTCATCATCACGTGACAGGAAGGAACAACGTGCTCCCGGGCTGAAGAAAAGGACTGTTTACCCTGACCCGGAGGGAATAAGGACTTGTGGGTTTGGCCAGGAACCACTTCCGGGTCAGGGGATATAAAAGGACTGTGGGAAAGCCCAGACACTGAGCTGAGCTGGGAGGTAGGAGGGCGAAGTGTCTGGGCGAGGAGGAAAGAGTATTGAGAGTTTATTATTGTAGTATATGAGTAGTGTGGTGTGGAGAGTGCTTTGTGCACGTGACAACAAAATAAATAGTTGTTATACTGTTATCCAGTGTCTGGAGTGGTACCTTAGGGTGTTAGAGGTGGCTCCACGCCTCAACTGCGACAATATATATATATATATATATATATATATATATATATATATATATATATATATATATATATATTTTTATTTGCCTTATATAATTTTTTGTTATTTTTTGCATACTCCTTGGATTTAGAGTACAAGGTCAGCCAATGTACAGCCCCCCTGGAGCAATGGCAGGTTAAGAACCTTGCTCAAGGGCCCAGCAGAGTAGTATCTCTTTTGGCAGTAACAAGATTCCAATAGGCAACCTTCCAGATACCAGCGCAGATCCTTAGCCCCCACTGATCTTGTATCACTTAACAAAATCATCCTGCAATCCACTCTTCATGATGTCCTTAATTGTACACATTACAGCCTTCTTCACCTCTTCTGCTCATTTGAAGCAGTGACCCGTATCAGTGCTTTCATGTTTGACAAGATCAAAGTCTGTGGGGTTCCAACATGAAAGCAGGCTGAGGATGATAAGTGCTTTTAATTACACTCCCTGGCTTCCTTCTATAATCAAGCAAACACTTCCATATTTTATTTTGTGTTTTTCACAGAGATTTTAATATACTGTAAATGAGCCTCAGTTTTATGTCTGTATTCTGTATTCAATTCAATTTATTCTTGCATAGCACTTTTCATTGAATAAAGGGATCAGTGCAATTTCACATATTTACAACTATAATGCATCAACAGTAAATTTGCAAACATTAAGGGAAACAAAAATTAAAGAGGGTCCAGGGAGATGGGTGTACAGTACACTACATTCATTAACAGACTTCAGCCAGAGAGACTGATCCAGGCATCTGAAAGGGAACTTCATCTGTCAAACAATCAAAGACACTAAAAGGAAGAAAGTTTGAAAGATTAGTAATAAGTACATTAGTATAAAGAAATTATTTTGGAGTCTTGGTAATGAAGGAGTGCTAATGTGGTTATAGTTCACTCCATCTCTTTGTTCTCA
Organism: Erpetoichthys calabaricus; assembly: GCF_900747795.2. Classification (NCBI taxonomy): domain Eukaryota; kingdom Metazoa; phylum Chordata; class Cladistia; order Polypteriformes; family Polypteridae; genus Erpetoichthys; species Erpetoichthys calabaricus. Next base: position 28,181,261 of record NC_041406.2, on the reverse strand, counting down.
ACATGCTGGGAGCGCAAACAATGAAAACCGGGTCCTATTTCAAGGTACCACCAAGTCAGTTCTGATGTCTGGGAAGTCGAAAGTGTGTAATCCCCAACCACATGCCAAGAAGGTCTTCAACTTTGCATTTGTCTCAAGGGGATATACTGTGTACATACAAAGCAAAGTTACGAGCTTGATGCAGCTATAAAGTAAATTTAAGTATTGTTTCAAGTTAGTCCTTGTCATAAAGCTGATTCTATGTCTTCTCTGTCCACCAAAGTGCTGAGGAGTTGTGGGAACAACTCTGTCTTGTCAGGCACCTTCAAAGGAAATATTAACAGTGATGAGCTGAAGGGAGTGGTACTATACCAATGTTATAAAGTGAAACCAGAATCCTGTCTGAGACTCTGCTCTTATCCCAGATATTCCTCAGAAACTTTTCTCAATATGTTTCAAATGACATCATTAGATGCAAAATGATTAACTGAAGGCGATTCATGCCAAATTTAAAAGTACAAGGATATATATAAACAAGAAGCAGAAATGCGAAAGGTTCCGAGGCATGTCTGTGACCCTGTATAATATAAATGCAAAAAAAGAGCAATCTTTTACAAAATAAAGTGTTAACATCTTTTCTGATGGGTGTCCGATGTAGAACTAATTCAAAAATGGCCAAACTGCTGGTCATATGGGTTCCAGGCAAGAAGAGTCTGATCCAAGAATGCGGAAAATGGAAGTGACATCAGAGGTGGAACAGTCATCAGTCCTCTATTCTGTAGAGGGAGGAAGAGAGAACACAGTACCAACCCCTGGTTCAGGGGGTAACTACTATCAGCGGAGTCCATAAGTGCATTTAAGTGACAATATGTATATATACATGCAGTAAATGTGAATGTTCACAAAAGGAAAAATGGTAATGCAAACAGGGCTCTGACATTACTCATGATAATTAGAGGTTTCTCTCCTGGTAGACTTCTGTTACCATTGTGCTTCAGTGTTTGAGCTGGTGGAGGCAGAAGAGGTGGGACAATCATGGCTCTGGCTGGAAGTGATACCACGGTTCCTCAGAATAGCTCTGTTCCATTCTATGGCAAACAGAAACTGTCAGCTTGGGTGTTACATTCAAAGTCTTCCCCTTATTTTTTACTCCATTCCATACTTATATTGTATGGTCAAGTTTTTCATGTATACAGTGTGACATATATATATATATATAAATATATAAATATATATATATATATATATACTGTATATACTAGGGGGCGTTGCCCCCTGCTTGCTTCGCTCGCCAACTCACCAACCCCCCCGGCCTGCGCTACGCACCAGCCACTTCACGTCTCTGCGTATTTGGATTTTACTTTCACCAAACAACAAATCTTTTAATTATCGTGAATACGCCTATTCATTGGGAAGAAACACTACTTTTCTTGCAGGACTTGAAAGTATCTCCCTGAAAAAGTCACGTTTCATCCCAGGCTAAAAAGTCTTGTCTCGTCCCATTTTTTTAATATAATAGATATAGAGTGAATAAACATGAAGAGACACAGAAAAAGAATTATATGAATTATCAAAGACCGTGTTGGTCACTCCAACAAAAGAAGTCACTCCTGGTGCTGGCTGTGGCACTCAGACGCAGGTTTTACCTCTGAAGAATGACTTCTGGTGGTGGTGACTCTTTTTATATGGTCCTGGGAGGAAGAGGTGGAACATCAAGATTGCCTGGGCTGTGAGTGACATCATTGCTCTTGCAAGTTATTGGTCCTGTAGGTAAAAGAGGAGAAGTTGTTACTGACAACGCCATTTCTCATTTGTAGGTGGTACTGAAGTTGTCAAAGCCTTGAAGTGGTTCCAAAGTGCTCGTGTCTGACAATATATATACTGTATATATATTGTTACCATTTCCTGCTTAATCCTTGGCAAGGTTGTGTTTTTAGAACCTATGCCAGCAAGCACAGGCAGGATCAATCCTTGGACAGGGTGCCAGCCTATCACAGGGTGAACTCACACACACACACACACACACACATACATGCACACACACACACACTTTGGACTATATGTATAAAATGTATATACTTTATATGCATATTTAGCCATCTATACTGTATTATTTCAGTATAGATGTAGTAAATAGTAAATAGTAAATTCACATACTAATCTGTCTTATAAACCTGCTTATTCAGAGGAGGTGTGTGGGAAGTTGGGGCCTTTCCCATCAAGCATTGAGGGCAAGGCAGGAGCAATCTCTGGACAGGGTGCCAGCTCATGGTAGAGTGAATGCATTCACATCCAGGGCCAAATTAGCATCACCAATCCACCTAAACTGCATGTTTTAGGACAGTGGGAGGAAACTGGACCACCCGGAAGAATCTCACATTTATTTATTTATTTAGAATCTATAAATGTGAACAAAAAAATGTTACCACAAAAAGTTAACAATGAGGAAGAATCCTGAAAATAAACACATGCACCAAATATTTGGCGAGGGTTCCTGCCTAGCCTCACAGGTAGCCTGACTCAGCACCCATTCTGTCTTCCTTTCACCTCTTAACTAAGATATTATATACCAGAGACCACAATTACATAGCATACTAGATTAGCCCACCGCTTTCTCCCAGGACACTTCTTTTCACAGGCTCAGTCTGCTTAGCCTGATGTTTTATTTACTCTTCTGTTGGCATTTTTCATAGAAGTATGAAATAAAAAGGCATTTTTGGAACACATCAAATTAATACACATCAAATTAATCAGTTAAACATGTATTAGATTCTTTTTTAATGTATAGAACATTGCTTGGCTGTACAATAGCTTATAAATGTCTATTAAATTCTGTCAATGTCCAGCAGATGGTGCTTTTGAGACTTGTTTGTACGTCTCTCTGGTCTCAACTAGTGACAAGGATATTTTGATTATAGATAGATAGATAGATAGATAGATAGATAGATAGATAGATAGATAGATAGATAGATAGATAGATAGATAGATAGATAGATAGATACTTTATTAATCCCAAGGGGAAATTCACATACTCCAGCAGCATATATTGTATGTGGTTGCAACAGGATATTTAAGTATTACATGTTTACATGACTCAGAGGTTTAGGAGAATGAGAATTTGTAGTAAAGGAGGAATTGTAACAACGACATCAGAGAAATGATTGAAAAATTATAGACAAAAGAGCTAGAAACGTTAGACAAAATCAGCAGATGTGCATAAACTTTCTGGAAACAAACAGGAGCTGGGAAAAGGCTCATTAAATGTAGTCTATGAACATATTTAAATTAAATAAACTACTAAATATTTTTAAATATTGTGTCTGGCACAGTGGGTAGTGCTGCTGCCTCACAGTTAGGGGACCCCGGTTTGCTTCCCAGGTCCTCCCTGTGTGGAGTTTACATGTCCTCCCCGTGTCTGCGTGGGTTTCCTCCGGGTACTCCGGTTTCCTCCCACAGTCCAAAGACATGCAGGTTAGGTGCATTGGTGATTCTAAATTGTCCCTAGTGTGTGCTTGGTGTGTGGGTGTGTGTGTGCGCCCTGCGGGGGGCTGGCGCCCTGCCCGGGGTTTGTTTCCTGCCTTACGCCCTGTGTTGGCTGGGATTGGCTCCAGCAGACCCCCGTGACCCTGTGGTTAGGATACAGCGGGTTGGAAAATGGATGGATGGATGGAAAAATTATGTCCCAGCAAAGAGGTGTGGTTAAGGTGAGATTCCAAGACCACTCAGAGGGGAGGAGAAATTACATAGAAACCAGCAGAGAATAAGAAAATGTCATCTTGAGAGGAGAGAAGGAGCAGATAAAGGGATGATTAGATAGGGGATCAATTACAATGACACTAGTATGATGACCCCTAGTGATGTGCGAGATAGACTGACAAATGAAGAGGAAAGAATGATTAAAAGAGACTAAAATTTTCAAATGGTTCAGGGAAAGGACAACCAAACATATCACACACAAAATATATTTTAATGACCTGAAGGGTGTGAGAGACACAGAACTAAAATTAGTCCTGTTATGCTGATTGCTTTATAAGTGGCCCTGAAAAGGACCTTTGTGGGTTCTTCAGTGCCCTGTTGGGGTCCTTAGGTGCCACAAGAGTGTGCTGCTGAGGGAAGACTGCTCTGGTGTCTGTAGAACCTGGAAGAGTTCTAGAGGACCACTGCTGCGACAGCGTTAGTATTCCTGGGTCTGAGATTAAAGAAACCCGCCACATACCCTTGGGGAGTCCGAGTCTGGGAGGGAGGTGGGCAAACTCACTTGAAAGAGGGAAGGAGAGAACAATTTTGTTAATTATATGCAGTTTTGTGTTGGTGTGGCAAAGACTCATTTGAAAAGCTGCTTATTGTCAAATAAAATCATTTATTTGAGTTTAAAGTTCTGCTGGATGCATCTATGATTTGAGGCTCAGTGGTGCCACCTTGTGGTTACAGTCAATTTAACGAATCTGTTTAGTGTCCTAATGTTGGGCCTGAAGCGGGAAAAAATACTGGAGATGTTGTCAGTTCACTGCAGAACATTCAACCGTCCTCCCATGTTAGAGTCAATAATTAAACAAATATGAGTCTCTTTGAGATACAAAACCCAGGGTAGATTAGATGAATACACGGAAACTCCATGTAGACAGTCAAATGGAACCTAAATGTCCTAAAAGTCATGTGAACTTCAAAACCCCTTTTGGGTTTTAACCTGCAGTGTTAACTACCTTGGAGCCCAGATAGGATTATCAATTACTTTTTCTGTAATCAAAGTATACGTATAACTAATAGATTGTGCGGATTATTTTATTATCATTTAGTGACCAATTTAATGACCAAAGGGAATGCGTATCTACTGGTTATAGAAGATACCGCTACTATCTACTAAACTATGACATTTTAGTTGAAAATGGTAATGAGAAAAGCGCTATATAAATGTAATGAATTATTATTATTATTATTATGGTGGGTTTGTCTTTAACTAGTGTTGTGAGTGATCTGAAGTGAGCAGTTTATTAGCTTTAACTGTACAGTTTTCTTTTTAATTATTTTCTTTTTTCAGTACTGTATAGTGTACAAGCAAAATTCTGACCTTCCGGCTGTTGTTATTTAAATATGTTCTTTGTTTTCATTTTCTCCTCATTATACAGCTATTCCAGTTTTCCCCTCTCTTGGTACGCAAAACATTTTCTACTTTCATATCAGCAGAGCCAACATGTAGTGCAATGATTGTGAAAGATCTTGCTAGCATTTCTCCTAAACTGAGTCTAGTATACTATTGACCAGTACATCACAAAACAAACCCTTAGTAAGATTCATTGAATATATAAAATATGGTGGAAATAGAGTTATATCCCCAACTAGATCAGAAAGAAGGAAAACAAAGATAGACTGTATGAAATCTAATCTCTCTAGTTCTAAATTACTGTATACTGTATGTACAATCACACAGGTTTCAAAAGACATCTTCCTAAATGTCTTCTTCCTTTCATGCTACTGTTTTCAACATAACTGACCACAATTTCCTCCCTGAGGATTATGAAAAAATCTTGGATATGTCTCTACCTTCTTGGCAGTTTCCACTGCTTTTGTTTGAAGGCAATTGCAGTTCTCCAGAGCCATTTTCCTGCAATGACTCTAAAAGTCCTCTGCTTGGCACTTCTCTTTATAGTCTACGTACTTTCCTGGGACACAGTTTTTCTGCATGTATGCCATTCGTGAGGATCACTCCTGAAAAGTCAAATGCCAATTGTCATTGGACAAAGAGGATGCGGATCACCCGACAAAAATCAGCAGAGACAAAGCACTCAGTTAAGAAAGGAAAACACTACTTAAGCAAATTTGAGAACTGTCCTACATTTTAACAAAAGCTGAAATCTTAATGATTTACCCATGGATGACACCCTCTAACAATTTGCCTATATTAAGTAAGGAAAAAAATGAAATGTTAGTGGGTGGCAAAAATGGAAATAGTGAAGGTATTAGAAATAAATGTGATCCCTTAGCATCAAAAGTCAAGGTGGAGGTAAAGATGGCCATCTGACCATATCACCAAACTCATCTGGAGAGACTTACATTATTATATTGTATATAAGGGCACTGCCCTTCTTCTAATTATAAATCTATACTAGGGGGTTCCCCCCTGCTTGCTTTGCTCGCTAAGCGCCTGCGCTGTGCGCCAGCCACTTCGCATCTCCACCACTCACGTTGTGAAGAGGGGGGCTGAATGCACCACAAGGAGACGCAGTCGCTCCTACGAAGCCCCCTCATAAAAGGTGATACAATGGGAAACAAATACAGGTTTTTTTTTATCTCCTCTTTGCTCGATCAGCTGCTAGCTTGCTGCTGCTGCCGTTCCGCATGATCTCCATCTCGCGTTGCGCTTCGAACATTTATAAGTCTGTACAGCAGCTGTCCTAATCTTTGTCTTTTATTTCCGGCCCTGAGTGTGGTTAAATCTCTTGGCAGAAAGTCCCGTCTGGCGGGACTAAATTCTTGATATTTTTTAGTTTATAATTTAAAAACAGAATAAGAATCTGAAAATCTAACAACATCACATTAAAGTTTGATAAATTCTAAAAAGAATGATACCAAACATATAAATGTAGATTTTAAAATAAGCCCGATTTAAAGTAAGACAAAAAACATAACATAAAAATGTCACATAAAATTGTTGCACAAAATCGTTGCACTTTTCGGCTTAGGATTTTATATATATAGAGTAGATTTTATAAGATCGTATAGATTTATTTATTTTTCTATATTACAAATTAATTAATATTCTTGTCTAATCTTATTTGTGTTTTCTTTTCATGTAAAAAGCTTTGACATTTTGTAAAGCACTTTGAGCTATATTCTTTGAATGAAAATGTGCTATAGAAATAAATGTTGCTGTTGTTGTTGATGTTATAATCCCAAAAATTTAGGTGCACAATGCAACACCTTCACAGTAACACAAAACATACAAGGGGGTACCCAAAAATAACTTGGAAAAAAAAAATTGTTTTAATAATTTTTATTTAGGGCGGCACGGTGGCGCAGTGGGTAGCGCTGCTGCCTCGCAGTTGGGAGACCTGGGGACCTGGGTTCGATTCCCGGGTCCTCCCTGCGTGGAGTTTGCATGTTCTCCCCGTGTCTGCGTGGGTTTCCTCCGGGCGCTCCGGTTTCCTCCCACAGTCCAAAGACATGCTGGTTAGGTGGATTGGCGATTCTAAATTGGCCCTAGTGTATACTTGGTGTGTGGGTGTGTTTGTGTGTGTCCTGCGGTGGGTTGGCACCCTGCCTGGGATTGGTTCCTGCCTTGTGCCCTGTGTTGGCTGGGATTGGCTCCAGCAGACCCCCGTGACCCTGTGTTTGGATTCAGCGGGTTGGAAAATGGATGGATGGATGGATGAATTTTTACTTGCTGAAACCTTTAGTCTCCTTCAAAGGACTCTCAATGTGAATGAACGCTCTTGTCCCAATGGTTTTCCCACAGGTGGAAACAATTTTGGAATTGCTGAAGAGGAACATTGTCCAAGGCCTGCAGTGATTTTTCCTTTGACTTCCTCCACGGTACAAAAACGCTTTCCTTTGAGTTCATTTTTCATAAGCAGGAACAAGAAAAAGTCATATGGAACAAGATCAGGCAAGTAGGGAAGGTGGCAAGAACTCCAAGACACACAAGTCAATTCAGAAATCTCTTCAATAGTCTGAAGACGATCTTCGTAAATTGCATTGCGAACATTTTCAAGATTTTTGTCATTTCTAATTGTGGAAGGTCGACCAGATCTTGGTTGGTCCTCAAGTGACATTTCCCCTTGTTTGAAATGTGAACACCACTCGTAGACCTGTGTTTTACTTAAAGCTTCCCCTTTAAAAGCAGTTTCAAGCATCACTAGAGTTTCAGCAGCTGTTTTTCCTAAGAGAAAACTAAGTTTAATGCAGACTCGCTGTTATTTATGATCACCCATCACAAAAATCACAATACATTTAATAAGCACCAAGAAAAACCGACACAGAATGCCGTATGAACAATACAGAGCAACGCCATTTGGCAGACTGCCACAGAATACTGTAAGTACGCTACACCTAGCGGCGAAATTTGGAACTAAGTCTAAATAGCGCACCAGGTACAGATTTGGGTACCTCCTCGTACTCAGCAACAGGTGCCACCAATACAGTTGGGACAAAAATAGAATGGAGAAAGCCAAGGAAAGAAAAGAAACAGATAGGTTTGACTCCACTACCTGCTGAATGTGATACACTCTTTCTATGGAACCGGGTTTTGGAGTCTCTAGTTCTTTGTAAAAATCCTTTTCCTTTGCCCTTTAAACATAAATTCTCAAAGTCTGTTCTCGTCCTTTTATATTGTATTCCTTTTTTCTTCATTTTACTTAGCCCTGTTACTCAGAAGCCTTAGAAGACCATATCCTGTATGCAATGCTGCTGCTAGATCCCTGAAATAACCAAATAAATATGACCATATAACCTAGGCAATGGTCAGGTTCAACAGTACACCTACATGTGTTTTCTATTAATTACTTCTATTAGTTGCAGCTTTTCTTTTATCCTTCCTGGTGGTTGTGTTATTAAAGCAATTTGTAAGAATGTAGCTATTGACCATTTGCTTTGGATCCTGTGGCTGAGCATGAATCCACATTAGTGTTGATCAGCAAAATTTGTCAAAGTGTTTCTTGCAGTAAATTTTCTGGGTGACTTTGTTCATTAAATTTTTCCCTAAATATTCGTTGCACGACTGGCTTAGGCAAACTTTTTCCCAGTGCCCCATGATGTTTTGAGAGCCCAGAGTGACATACTAGAAGTGTAACAGCCAATGTTAGATGGGACAGCTGACCGAGTATATACTGATGACTTTTCTTAGTGTCCGGTGTGCTGGATTAACTGCTATACTGGATGAAGTTCTTCTTCTGGTACTGATTTAATAGAAGCTGCATTACAAGTACGCTAATAATTAGCAGAACATTTGCAAATGTCTTTTTGTATGGACTTGTATGTGACCTGAATGTATTATGTGAGTCCTTTAATGGTATTACCCAGAGTGCTGTATAGTTGATGCAAACAGGAAGGAGTGAAGAATCCATGTGCTTTAGTGTTGTGCTTATTTCATAGAAGTGGCAGTGAGCGAGCAAAAGTGTCAGGGAAAACAAAACACTTTACTTTTGGTTTGAGAGGGGTGAACACCTGCTGTTGAATCTGTGGGGGCCAAGCATCAGTGAATTCATGCCTTCTGCCACTTTTGACACTTTTTACTGTTCTGATGTTTAATTGGCTACTATAATTGGTCCAACACAGTTAACAGATGCTTTCATACCAGTGCACCATTATAATTTACTCAAAATTAGTTCAGTTTCTCCTTCCTCACTGACCTCGATGCATTTTGCCGAGTTTGATGCAATTTCCTTTCAGAAAGCTTCCTGAATGTGTGGTAGAATCTATCTATCTATCTAGTGTTCATGGTGGTTAGATGATGCAGTCCCTTGCAATGTTCTATCTATCTATCTATCTATCTATCTATCTATCTATCTATCTATCTATCTATCTATCTATCTATCTATCTATCTATCTATCTATCTATCTATCTATCTATCTATCTATCTATCTATCTATCTATCTATCTATCTTTGTTAATAATGATACAACGTCTGAAGTAACGTTCTATAGCAGCCAGAATCAGCGTGCCAATGGGAATCATAACATGGCAGCACCCAAATGCAAAAAAAAATAATGTTGAGGTGCTGTGAATTAGTTAATTATATATTCAGGAAACATTATAATGCAAGGAAACAATACAGAAAAGTTCTAGTGAAAAGGAAACACATATTCCCATGTATATTTTTGTTCTGAAAATTCTGTTTTAAGAGAAAACTGAACAAATCCTAACACTTTGTACTTTCCTGCTGCAACCAAATGTTCCTCTGCGATAATTAAAGTCTACCTAACCTAAGCAAGGACCTTCTATTGTGTGTCACCACTGTTATCTCTTAGTGCATCTTTATCAAATGGTTTCCTTTTCTTACCTCAACACAAACCTCTCATTCCTTCTTTGACATTGTCTTTGGTAAGGTGCCCTGGATGAGACATCAGATAACAGCAGCAGATCTTGAGAGTAGGAAGATGACGTGATGGTGGAAGCATTTTAATATCATCAGCAGTTTTAAATTATTTGGAAGATCTGACTCCAAGAAATTGTGATTATAAAACCTTTCCTCTTTCAATTATGTGCTGTCTTTTGTTTGTTCCACTTTACACAGTGAAATTGTTTTAATTTTTTTCGCAAAAATGGAGTGTTAATGTTGTGTTCAGTCTGTAATATTTACTTCTTCTTCTTAAAAGATGGTCCATATAGGCAGGCACACATCTTCTACTTTTAGGGCCTTCATGTGTTCATAAGGCCTTCATATAATTCCTTTCTCAGGTTAGGGTTAAGGCCGATTAGTTTCTGTTTGCTTTGTTTCTGTTCCTCCTAACATCCAGGTAGCAAAGAAGATCTTCATGAGCATCAAAGAAAAGAATTCATGTAGATCTTGGATTCATTTCAATATTAGCCATGTCTGTGATTCTGAGGTGCATCACTCCAGGGTAGATGCTTTGGAAAACCCCTTACAGCAGATCAGAACATTTCATTCTTTTTAACCACCATAAAGAAAATTCTTAGCGTGGAGTCTGAGTATGTTTGTATCAGAAATCAATGTAGTTAGGATGATTCTGATTCCTCCTTTCCAGACAATATATGCTTCTCATGTTCTGTTTTCTTTTTGTTATAGAATATCAACTTAAGATGATGATGCAGAGTGTGGTGCAAGGTTCAGTCATATTGGGAATAATCTCCCAACAGGCAAGCAGTCTCACCTTAATGTTATGCCCAGGAGGCAGAAGACTTCAAAGGGATACTGGAAGACAAGGAAGTAGTCAAAAAATGCAAGCGGCAGAACCTTGAAAACAACCATCAGTATCTTAAGCCAAGAATCGTGAGAGGAAAATCGAAGTCTGAAGGAGTGCAGAGAGTTCAAAAACCAGAGAAACACAACATTTTTCAAAAAGGTTTCAAAGGTTTTGGATTATGTGTAGTTGGATAGGGAAGCATACCTGTGGATGAGCTTTTATGCTATTATGCCACAATTGACAGGATCAGGCACTCCCACTCCGGGACGGTCCTAGCAATGGTAATCAACAATAGCATTGTCATAATGGCCCAAATCCCAGTTCAAAATTGAAACTTTAACTATATTTCAAAAACAAATGAACCTGTTGGATACTTTAGGGTATAAAATCCACAAACGGAAGCAAACAATATCTAAATAGGAATCCCTGACATTTAATTAACCAGTTTGTGTTCCTTTTGTTGCAGATGTTGATAGAACTTCCTGTTTGAAGCAGAGTTGTATCATGTCCAGGCTGCAGTGGCTTAAGAATGTCTATAGAAAGGAAAATGTTGGTATATTACTATCCATCTATCCATTATCCATCCCGCTATATCGTAACTACAGGGTCACAGGGGTCTGCTGGAGCCAATCCCAGCCAACACAGGGCGCAGGTATATTATTAATGTTTAACAATTTGGTGCTTTTAGAATTTTGTATACTGATGCATCCTGATAGACTTGGTGAAATTAGAGTCTGACTCGAACTGCCATTTTGGTGAGAAGGACTTTACTGCATATGTTTGTCTACCTTTCAGGTGAAATGGTACTTTTGCATATTCTAGGTTTGTAAACACATCAGTTAGAATATGCATAGAACAGTTAGAGCATCCATTGGACATTTTACCTGATGACTTCATGCCCATTGCAGCAGTACTGATGTTACTGCGCTATGATTTAATGTCCATATGTAGTAGAAAAAAATTCTTATAAACACAACAGGACCTTTCACTGACACGAACTAGAGGCAGTGTTAGATGCCGCACGGTGATCTAACATGTGGCTGACCATAGCGTTTCACGCTCAGTGGAAAAAAGACACTTAGAGTACAGTGATTGTCAGTAACTGACCCAGCAACTGTCTGGCAGACACATCTAGCTCTGGGGTAGTGTAGCATAAATCAGTTGCGGTTTAGTAATTCACCTGTCCTAGAAGAATGTTCTGTTACTTTAATGAAGCACTGCAATGGGCCGGCAAAGAAACTGTGGAAGTGCAGGAGACTCAGTATGAGGGCTAGATAGGCAACATGGTTTATTGTGGACAAATTTAAAAAATCCTGTATGAATAAAAGAGATATTTAATTGTGAAACTGTTACATAATACAGAGCTTCATCTTACATGAGGGATACATTCTTAATGTAGAAATACAGTGCATATAAAAAGTATGGACGTTTTGACATTTTTTTTATACAAAAGTGAATCACAGTGGATTTAATTTGGCTTTGTTGACACTCATCAACAAAAAGAGATTGTTTAATGTTAATGTGAAAATAGGTTTCTGTGAAGTGGTCTCAATTAATTACAAATATAAAATGCAAAATAACTGATTGCATAACCCTTGGATAAGACGAACCGAAATCATCACTGGTTTTAGAAGTCACAGAATTAGCTCAGCGGAGATCACCTATCTGGGTTCTCTCTTGATTGTCAAATCAAATGTGGAAGAGCCAACTTGTGGTGAGTTAGTATGGCAGCCTGGCCTACACAGTTCAGAAAAGAACACAACAAGCACTGCCATGATAAGGTGATTGAAAAGCACAAGTCAGGTCATTAAAACAAGAACACTTCCAAGGCACTGAATATCTTTTGGAGTCGAGTTAAATCAATCATTAAGAACTGGAAAGAGCATAGCACAAGTGTAAATTGGTGTAGAGCAGACCAGCCACAAAAATGGAGTGATGGTTTAGTGAGGGAGGCTACCAAGGCACCTACAGTATGATAACTCTGAGGGAGTTACAAGCTGCAGTGTATAAGACTGGACAGACTGTGCAGATAACAATTGTTGCCCAGGTGCTTTATTAGTTGCTCCTTTACTGAAGAGTGGCAAAGATAAAGAATGCATATGTAATCTTCTGCGGTGGGTTGGCACCCTGCCCGGGATTGGTTCCTGCCTTGTGCCCTGTGTTGGCTGGGATTGGCTCCAGCAGACCCCCGTGACCCTGTGTTCGGATTCAGCGGGTTGGATAATGGATGGATGGATGGATATGTAATCTTGGCTAGAGTTGGCCAAGAGTTGGTCACTGTGAAGTTTAAGGAATTAGTACAGTGGATCAAGAGTTTTATTTTAAAATGAGTTCATCAAGACACAGTTAGAAGCTTGTTAAAGGTATACTTTGCAGAAACATTAGGAAGTTTTTCTTTACAAAGAGAACCATAGACACATAGAATAAGTGACCAAGTATTGGTGTGGTAGTTCAGTAAGAATTAAGTGGGTAGGACTGTGGCGAGCTTTGTTGGGCTGAATGGCCTGTTCTTGTCTAAATTGTTCTAAAAAAGGGAAGGTTGAATGGTCTGATGAGAGCAAAATTGAGCTTTTTGGCAATCAGACTAAATACCATGTTTGAATACTGCACATTATGTTTTTATATAATTTTTGTAATTTTAAACGTGGGGCAGAATGGTAAATCAAGGAAAAAATATGTCTTTGTGCTAAACATTAGGGAGGGCCCTGTATATACTGTAGCACCTGCATTTATTACTCTTGTTTATTTCTATTTTTAATTGTGTCTTTGGGGTGGACTGTGATTATTAGTTGAAAGACACTGTTTTGCATATTCTTGGCCCTTGCCCTGATAAACAGAAGTTCTGCTTTTACGAAAATCATTTTGGTGTATTCCTCACTCTCTCATCAACTGGTCTGCTTTGGAACAACCCCGGATGCCCCAGGTCGAATTTGTGCATGGGGTATTACAAATCTTATCTGACTTCTTCTTATCTGGCTACCTTTGAACCAGGATTCTGTGGGTCAGCAGTGCTAAACGCTGTGCCATTCCACTATCCTTTCATTCATTCAATTTTTAAAAAATATATATATATATTTTATTAAACTTTATTTTATTTAACTTTCAAAAACCAAAACATTAAATGGTATACTACTCAATCAAAAATATAATGATGTAACAGATACAATCATCCATCCATTATCCAACCCGCAATATCCTAACCACAGGGTCACAGGGGTCTGCTGGAGCCAATCCCAGCCAGCACAGGGTGCAAGGCAGGAAACAAACCCCGGGCAGGGTGCCAGCCCACCACAGGGCACACACACACAAACACACCAAGCACACACTAGGGCCAATTTAGAATCACCAATGCACCTAACCTGCATGACTTTGGGAGGAAACCATCACAGACACGGAAAGAACATGCAAACTCCACGCAAGGAGGACCTGGGAAGTGAACCCAGGTCTCCTAACTGCGAGGCAGCAGCGCTACCCACTGCGCCACCATACCGCAGATACAATCACTCAATTCAAAATGAATGCAGAGAAAACAAAGGAAAAACAGAAATACAAAGACAAGATTAAACCCCAAACCTAGTATCAATGCATTTTCCAAACTGATTGGTTCCATAACAAAGTCACTGGGGTCTTAATCCTGACACCATGAGATTTTTAAGTGGGGGCATACCCTAGGTGGGACTCTGGATGGGATATCTACATACACTCACTAACTTGCAGTATTTAAAGACACCAAACCGCCTGACTTCCTTGTTTTTGAGATGCAGTAAGAAGCCAGGACTACTGAAGAAATCTCACAAGAACACAAGGAGAACAAGCAGAGCTTACATAGACAGTTCCTTGGTGGTGTCAGACAGCAAATACCACTACACTCCCCTGCTGTCCACCTATAGTGTGATAAATGTTTTAAACACACACACATGCTAAGCCAAGTGCTGCTTTAATGTTGACAAATAACTCTATTTAGCTAAACAAATTCTCCCCCTGACTCTAAAGCAAAGCCTCAGTGCACAAAGCTTGATGCACTTTTGAATGTAAAGTGCAAGCCTTGGCCACCGGCAGAGTTGAAAGCCCCACCTCTTTTTTTTTTTTTTCTCCAGAGTTATTTCAGATGAGCGCAGTAAAAGGACAAAAATACCCTGAAAGTTGGGCTATAATTGGACGGAACTGTCAGCCTCTTTTTATTTCCATGAGCCACTCTGTGAAACTCTATACTTGGAACTCCTCCCACTCCTATTTACTGATCAAAAGCGTCTTAGGGAATTTTACCTCACTTTTACTACAACTTTACACTGGATCAGCCCTGTGGATTTATCACCACTAACTTTTGTGCTGCATTTTGGAAGCCGTTTGCAGGCTTTGATCCCAGGAAGATGCTGCATTATTTTGGCTGCTATACCAACATCAGACTGAGCCTGTAAGACGTGTTCTCCTGGATGGTGTTCATTGGCTAGCTGGAATTTTTAATCAGGTGAGTGATCACTTAATTGCTTATTGGTTATTGTGTTCCCAGCATCTGCTATACCAGAACTGATTAATCAGCCTAGAAGATGTTGGCTGCATTTATTGAATGCCATCCATGACTCAGTGTAAGCTTTTGAAAATGTATTTTAACATTCACTTGCACTTAAAGTTTTTTATTTTTGTCTCTCTTCATAATACTGATAATAAACATAATAATGATATTATCAAGCAATAATAATAATAAAAATAACATACTTTGAATACTTTCTTTGCAAGTAAAGAATATCCTCAGAATGAACTCAGTGTTTTAGACTGTTATTGCCTCTTGGACCTCTTAAAGATTCTGATCAATTCATTTATTATAAGTAAACTTTAAACCTAAAAAATATAAACTCTGCACAAGGTTTATTGTTAAACTGGACTTTCTTTTGAAAGATGCCAGGCCAGGACTTTTTAAAGGTTTTCATAGTCTAATCTTACTACTTTATAAAGCTTAGGTGTACAGCAACGACATTTGCTCACTCTAATCCCTGAGCTGTCATTAGTCGCCTGCTCAAGGAATTTGGCTTGCATTGCATGCTATTACAGTAAAGAGGTTTTACTTTGGGAGACTTTCAGAATGGCTCACCCTCGGGGTTTAGGATGACAGAAACGGCTTCCAGCTTTTCCAAAGTATCCCTGCTGGAGACAATGCCTCTCAGGATGTGTCCCAAACCATAAAAAGGGGAGGCTGAACTGTGCAGTGGAATACAGCGAACAGCAGAGTCAGCTGGCATGTCCCACCATTGAGCTGAAAACACATTGAACGTTTTAGGAGTCTTTTAAATTTCATTCATTCTAACAAAGTTCAGTGGGCCTACAGAATTGCAAACAATCTTTTCACATTCTTTCTATATCTCCGGAGGAGATACTATTAGCCAAGCAAACAAGCTTAATGGTCTTACTGGCCTCCTATAATTAGTCACATTTTTTAGTTCTTATAAAGGGGTGGCACACTGGTTAATGCAGCTGCCACACAGCTCCAAGGATCTGGGTTCCACTTCCAGTGCTCGTATTGTCTGTGATGGCTGGGCTGCTAACATCAATTCAACAGAGGCCAACTGAATCAGCAAATTAATTAAAAAGGGAAGGCTTATTTATGTGATGCAGACTGAACCAGCTGGAGTTATTAGTGGAGGAGAGAATGAAGACAAAACTGATGGTCATTAGGAATGATGCTGCACCTCCTTTGTATAACATGATAGCATTAAATGTTTTTAACCAAAAATATATTTAGGAGAAGTTTGTCAAGAAACACTACTATCTATCTATCTATCTATCTATCTATCTATCTATCTATCTATCTATCTATCTATCTATCTATCTATCTATCTATCTATCTATCTATCTATCTATCTATCTATTATGAACGCTAGAGGCGTTGTTGCCACATTGAACCCACAAGACAGACATCCAGGACACATGTTAAAAGCACCACGAATACTTCTTTATTAATATTCTTCTAAAAAAGTGCACAAAGCACCACACACTCCACAATTCTTAAATCGATAATCAATTATACAAATTAATCCTCCACACCCAGCATCTCCGTCACATTCCCACCCAACTCTGGTTCGATCTGCTGGGTTTCCCACAGTCGCCACAGTCCTTTAAATAGTCCTTGACCTGGAAGTTTTCCGTCTCTGGGTCAAATGCCTTTTTCAGGTGTCCCGGAAGTACTGCGGGTTTCCGTCCTCATGACTCCTAAGTACTTCTGGGTTAATGTCACCGTAATAGTCCCCTGGTTCTTAGTGAGCTCCCCCTGGCGGCACCCACGGTACCTAAAAGGGCTGAAGAACCGGACTCCATGTCCCATGCTGCCCAGCGGGAATCCGGGGAACCATTTCCATCCAGGGGAGCTGCCATGTAGCATCCCGGGGGATGTATTGCCCTAAAAAGGCTCCTTCTCTTGGTTGAGGAATGTCCCAGCCAGACTGAAACACCGGCCATCCATCACACTATCTATCTATCTATCTATCTATCTATCTATCTATCTATCTATCTATCTATCTATCTATCTATCTATCTATCTATCTATCTATCTATCTATCTATCTATCTATCTATCTATCTATCTATCTATCTATCTATCTATCTATCTATCTATCTATCTATCTATCTATCTATCTATCTATGAAAGGCAACTCAGTTAGATCCTGGAGGTCCGCAGTGGCTGCAGGTTTTCATTCCAACCTGTTGTTGTTTATAATAATGTTTATTGTGCTTCTGTTAAAAGCCCTACAGTATTTCCCTCTGGGGACAAACAAAGTTCTGTCTATTGCTACACTCACATGCTCTTGGACTTTATGGAGCTCTGAGTTGTGATATTTCACCTTCTCACTTGAGTGCGTTTCGAGTGGGTTTCCGGTTGGAGTATTTGTGAAATATGTGAGGTCGCTGCTGATTTAATACTTGGTCTGCCAAAAAAAAGCAATTAAAGATAAATGTAAAGAGTGAAATAAGCATAATATATATTTATCATTTCGCTCAAAATGCATTTCAACCAAAAATGGCATTTCGGGCACACCAAGTTACAGTATATGTTTTATTCTACACAATTGACCAAGGTGAAAGGTCAGTGTTACGTCACAGCTCAAATTATATGCATAGCTTTGTTTGAATTTTCCAGCTTGTAATTCTGAGCTTGTCTAGCGTTCTCACTGTATATCCGACTCGACAACTCAGATATGTGTGAACACCACATATCTATCTATCTATGGTTTGCTCCTGCCTTTCAGTCAATGCTACTGGGGTAGATTTTGGCACCCAACAGATTGTAATAAAAAATTGGGTTTAGATAATGGATGGATGGACTTAGGGCTGAGTTGTAGCATATTTTACACTGTTGTTAATTAAGACCACACAGTCTTTATGCTATATAGTGCTTATGAAAAGTTTTCAACCACTTAGTTTTATTGTTATACAACATTGAATCACCCATGAAATTGCTGCCGCATGCTAAAGACATGCAGGTTAAGGTTAAGTGCCAGCTGAACATTAGAGAGTTGTAAGTGAATGTGTGTGTGTCTATGTGTGACAGACTGGTGTCATCTCTGGGCTTGGTTCCTGCCTTGCATGTGATGTTAAACTCCCACTGTCCTTCTCCTTGTAATAGTTAAAGAAGCTACAAAAACTGAATGGGCGGTTCTTTGAGAATTGGTGGTCCATTGAAAAGCATCTCCAGGGACCTTAGAAACATATTTAGCATAGTCACTCAGTGGCGTCACTAGGGTTGACGTCACTCAATGCAGTGACCAAAGCCGGATTAAGACTCCCAAAGGCCCTTGGGTGACTTGGTGAATACAGCTTCTTTACAGAGAGTTGATTGTACTTTAAACAATGAAGCAGTGCGGCGATTCAAAATATAAATGGTGCGCGGATATTCGATTGTTTCATTAAGTGCAGGGGGAGTCCTCCTTGGTGATTTCAGCACACAGACACTCGATCGTTTCATTGAGCATGATGGGGGAGTTGCTGCACAACAATTTCATAGACAGTCATTTTAGAGGTTGCCCCCCTCTGATATTTTTAATTTTTTTTTTATTTTATTAAGATCAAAAAAAACATTCCACACATGCAAGTTAAGTTTAACAAAACTGGTTTGAAACAAATCGACCCTCACCCATGAGAAAGAGAGCTAGGTCAATAGAGTAGCACTTTAATAATAGTAATAATATGTAAGCAAATAAATAAAGATAGATAGATAAAATAGAAAAAGAAGGGATAGAATACACTTCCTTATTTTAAATGCTTATTCTAAAACTAGACATTAAGCCCGTTACAATAACGGGCGCTAGAACAGTAGTCCATAAACATTAGTAGGAACAGTCTATATTAAATGGCAAGGCACGTTTTACCTCATTAAAATTTTTTCCGTAAAATGCCTGTAATTTTCTCTGACAGTAATACTGGCTTTGCTGTCCGTAATATGTGTGTAATTTTCTGTCACAACAGTGGGCAATCAGCAGATTCTCCCCAGCAACTGATTTAATGTGCGCGAAAATAAATCTACTTCTAAAAGTCATTGTATTGTAATATCATTAAAATTTGTATATTTAGGAAAACCCCTTCAGCGACTGACACTTTACACTTTCCCGGGCCAAGCTTCTTAATCGCAAATCTGACATCCTCAGAGTGAACATTTGCACAACAACAAACACTAATCCCACCTCTTTGGGGAAGCTGGTCTCCGCGTCTCAGTACCCGATTGGATTTTTCGTGTTTTATGTTTTAGGTCTTACCTCATTTACCAAAACCCGATTGGATCGGCCGCACAATGTTTTATAGGTCCCGCCCTCTGTCTTGTGTGACGCATCAGGTGGCCTTTGAAGCATCTGCTTTGAAGCATCACACCGTGCCCCGCGCATGCGCACTTCACCAGAAGACACACACACACGGACACTGGACGCACACAGGGGTTTTATTAAAGAGGATGTTATTTATTAGATCCCGCCAGGTTTTGAAAAAGTTTTGAACAGATCCTCTAAGTGAGAATTTGATTTTTTCCAATTTCAAATAATATTTAACATCAGTTACCCACTGACTTAACAGAGGTGGGTTAGGATTCTTCCAGTTGAGCAAGTTAAGTCTATGTACTAGTAGTGAAGTAAAGGCAATCACAGTTTGTTTGTCCTTCTCCACTTTAAGCCCAACTGGGAGTCCACCAAACACAGCTGTTAGTGGATTAGGAGAAATTGTGACACCAAGGCTGTCTGAAAGGCATTTAAAGATTTTGGTCCAGAATAATGTTAATTTGGCGCAGGCCCAAAACATGTGGTCCAGTGAGGCTGGAACTTGATTGCAGCATTCACAGGTTGGATCTTGCCCTGGAAATATTTTGGACAATTTTAAATGAGAGAGATGCACTCGATATATAATTTTGAGTTGAATAATTCTATGCTTTGCACATGTTGAACTCAAGGGAATTCTATGCATTGCTACCTTCCACTCCGTTTCTGAAATGTTGAGTGAGAGATCCTTTTCCCACGGTACTCTGGGATCTTTGAAAGGAACAGACTTTAAAATGTTTTTATATATTACAGAAATGCTGTTTGAGTGCTCAAGACTGATCAAAATTTCTTCCGGTATAGAGGTAGGTGCGAGGTGAGGAAAATTGGGCAGGTTTTGTTTAACAAAGTTTCTAATTTGAAGGTAGTGAATGAAATGTGTTGCTGGAAAGTTAAATTTGGAGTATAATTGTTCGTAGGATGTGAAGACATTGTCTATGTTCAGATCTGTAAGTGATTTCATCAAGAATGTTTTCCAGATATTAAAAACTGTAAGTTTGGGAGAGTGGAAAAAGGTGATTCTCGTGCAGAGGTGCGACAGATAAAAGCTTCCTTATCTTAAAATACTTCCTACATTGGTTCCATATTCTGAGTGATTGAAGCACAATTGGGTATATTGGTGATGACTTGTACTTATTGGGGTACAATGCAAAGAATATAAAGAAGTACTGCAGGATTTTTGATTTGATATAATTTATTAATCCCTGAGGGGAAATTTTCTTTTCGAATGACCTTTGTCGCTTAGAGCCCATTGTATAGCACCCCAGAAGCAATTTTCAGGTGAAGGGCCTTCCTCAAGGACCCAACAGAGTAGAATCACTTCTGGCAGTAATGGAACTTAAACCAGCAACCTTCCAGATAGGAGTGCAGATCCTTTGCCTGGGAGCCACCACTCCGGTGCGTTCTACGCTCCCCACACCAAGCACACCCCTCCTAGTGTTGCTACTGTAGTCACTTTCTGTAGAATATGGCATAACTTCTTTGTTGCTCTCTTTTCATTGTCCAAAGTCTTCTTCTTACATTAATGAAATCAGAGTGCATGCAAGTGTGTCCTATAATGAGTTGACATTACAGTGATTATGCATACCTTTCACTTAGTGCTGCTAGGATAGGCTCTAGCTTCCCATGATCTTGCAGGATAAATATATCAAAGTGCTTTAAACATCCATTTTTAGAACCCACTCAATCTTGTTATGAGTAGCATGAGGCTATCCTAGCAGCATTTGCCATGGGGAAGGAAATCATGCTTTACAAGGCACAAGTCCATCATAGGATACACACTCAGAACAGGACAACACAGAATCCATTAGTAGTAAATGAACAAAACTCCACGTTGACACTGGGAGTGGGCCAAAATGTCACCCTCTTGGAGCTGTGAGGCAACAGTGCTAACCAATGCAGTACCATGTTTGCTATACCATCACTAAATTCTTATATTTATTATCTAGACCATTTTAGAATACTAAACACCAATTAAAAATTTACACTCCATCCTTCACAGTGAGCATGAGGAATCTACAGTTTGTGTTCTTTAAGAGCATTTAAGAGAAACACACAATCAAAGCTTGGACTCTGAATGTTGTTTAAAGCCAGTAGACTTTTCCTCCCTTCAGAATATTAAAAAAGAAAGATATGGTCAGAGATTCTTGTGCTATGCGTTTATTGGCCATGCCAATGGCATACGAGTGTGAATCGGAGAAGCGCTGCTGTTAATAAGCTTCAAGCAAAGAGATGCGCTACTTATCATGTCAGCAATATTTAGGCGCCTACTTCAAGTATTTTTTTTAGTCAATAGGCTATAATAACAGTTTTGTGGAATTTCTTAGAAGTTCAAATAATTTCAAACTTGCACTCATGTCTGTAACGAAGCCACAAGAAATGAGAATAAGACAGAATGAGTTTCTGCTTGTTTTTGAAATAAACGTAAATGCTTATGCATTGAAATTATGTGTTATGATTTGGTTTCCTTTTACAGTTTTTTTTCTGCATATTATGCACCTTTTTTTGGAATTTCTTTGTAGCTGTAAGGGTTTTGGTATGTGCTGAATTGGACTCTCTTCTTTAAAAATTCATTTGAAACATATTTAAAGGACCTCATAGTAAGGTGACCAGAGTTCAAGCCGAAGGTCTTCCCTGCGTTCTCCCCGTATCTGTGTGGGTTTCCTCCGATGCTCCAGTTTATTCCCACTGCCCGAGGACATGCAGATTTGGTGGCCACACTAAATTGGCCCTTGTGTGTGTTTGATATGTGTGTGTGTGGGTGTGTGTGTGTGTGTGTGCGCGCGTGTGTGTGTGTGTGTGTGTGCTCACCCTGTGATGGACTGGCACCCTGTGCAGAGTTTGTTCCACCCTTGCTCCCTATGCTAGATGGGATAGTCTCTAGCCCCCACCCCCCCACCCCCTTAACAGCCCCCCACAGACATTGGTCTGGAATAAGCGGGTTAGAAAACGACGTGGCTTATTTAAAGCCATTTGTTTAGTTTCACATCTTTTTTTGACCATAGGCAGACTTTATTTTATATTTAATATTTTCCTTTTATACATGTCAGGTAGCCACTCCTGTTGGCAATACAGGTCCTCCTGCAGTCAGTAGGAGCTTTTTAAATGACTGTAAAGTGGTGCGCCTGTGTCCATGTGAAATCATTAATGGGGACCCTGAGAGGTCTGTCTTTGGCTCATTCCTTTTTCTGATTTATATTAATGACATGTATTAGAATAATTAGTAAAACTATGAAATTCACAGATGACACTAAAATTGGAGGAATGGCAGACACTGAGGAGGCAGCAAAAACAATCCAGAAAAAACATGGACAAATTTAAGAACTTGGAAAACACCTGGAAAATGCACTTTAATGTATAAAAGTATAAAAATGCTACATGAGGGCAAACGCAAAATCAAAATCAATTATAAATACAAGATGGGAGACACTGTCTGACAGGAAGCAACGTCTGAAAAGGATTTAGGGGTTTATTTTGACACAACATTTTCATCGACTAAGCAATGCACAGAAGTAATAAAAGTCAAATAAAGCATTAAGTTGTATCATAAAAACTGTTCAGACTCTATAATGCACTAGTGAGACCACATCTGAAGTATTGTGTGCAATTCTGGTCACCACAGTACAAAAAAAGACATAGCAGCACCTGAAGCTGTGCAGAGGAGAGCAACCAAGTGCACCCCAGGACTTAAGGATGTGTCGTACTCTGACAGGCTCAGAGATTTAAACCTGTTAAGTCTCGAGCAGAGAAGACTGCGTGGGGACCAAATCCTGGTCCTTAGAATCGCCAAAGGCACTGACAAAGCAGATTCATCAGAATTCTTTCAGCTTGAGGGTGAATCACACACCTCAGGGCACCAGTGGAAATTAAGGGGAAGTGCATTTAGTACTGAAGCCTGCAAGAACTTCTTATGGCACAGAGCTGTAGAAGTCTGTGAGAAAATGTAGTTGAAGCAGAAATCTTGACAACCTTTAAGAAGTATTTGGATGTGATATTGGGACTTCTTCTCTATCATCTGAACAAATGAGCTTAATGGACTGAATGGTCTCCTCTTGTTTGTCAGATTTCTTATGCTCTTTGAATGTACTGCCGGTGCAAACAGCAGTGTGACGGTCTGAGCAAACCTCGACCACAAGTCACACACACCACCCTGACAATAATATATTTAATAAACAAAAATGTTTCTTTCATGAAGTAAAAAAAAATTAAAATGCTGCAACTTTCCATCAATTAATCCATTTTTTAAAGCCACTTATCCAGAGCAGGGACACAGGGAGGTTGGACCCTAACCCAGCAAGCATCAAAAACAAGGTAAGAACAATCCATGTACAGGGCGCCAGCGTCTTTTAGGTTCAACACACACACACATCAGATGCCAATTTAGCATTAGCAATCCACTACCCATGTCTTTCATTTATGTCTTTCAAAACAAAATATTACACCATGTATTCATTTTCTAGCTTGTGTAAAAACTCAGAAGGTGTTTCTTATGCAACAAGTACAAGAAGCAGGAAAACGAAAAACAAAAAGAAATAGAACAACAATGCTTTCAGTCATCTCAATATCGTTAATGGTAGTTATGCAGATGGCGGCATGGTGGCGCAGTGGGTAGCGCTGCTGCCTCGCAGTTGGGAGACCTGGGGACCTGGGTTCGCTTCCCGGGTCCTCCCTGCGTGAAGTTTGCATGTTCTCCCCGTGTCTGCGTGGGTTTCCTCCCACAGTCCAAAGACATGGTGGATTGGTGATTCTAAATTGGCCTTAGTGTATGCTTGGTTTGTGTGTGTCCTGCAGTGGGTTGGCACCCTGCCCGGGATTGGCTCCTGCCTTGTGCCCTCTGTTGGCTGGGATTGGCTCCAGCAGACCCCCGTGACCCTGTGTTCGGATTCAGCGGGTTGGAAAATGGATGGATAGTTATGCAGATTTTCATAATTTCAGACTTTGAAGCCTATTATTGTATGTGAGATTTTGGCTATATTGTAATTTTATATTATGAACAATTTATGTTGTTTGACTTGGGACATGATGTAAATAAGTAGGATTACGGTTATGAGTAAAAAACTGCAACAACTTTTTATGATTTGCCTGGACTCCCACCAGCCTAAATGTCAAACTCAGCTCATGTTTTTAACACCTTCCTGTTTTATGTAGGATGTCGTCATTTTTTTAGAAACATCGATTTCTGTTATTATGGTTACTGACTGGGAGTAAGTGGTGAATCTTGTCAATTGTGTGACAGTATAAAAGTCGTTACAGTATATCCAGCAGAATTCTTTCAACTTAACGGTGAATCATGTACTCAAGGACGTCTGTGTAAATTAAGGGGAAGTGCATTTAGGCCTGAAGCCAGAAAACAGTTCTTTACGCAAAGAGTTGCCGGAATCTGGAACAAACTACCAAGACGTGTAACTAAAGCAGAAACCTTGACACTTGAGTTATCTGAGATTGGATAAATATTCTCTACATGTGGTGTGTGATTTGCTTTATGCTTGTTTTGACTTTCTAAAATAAAGAAAATGTCACTCAGCTACACTTTTTAGTTTATGATTAGGCTTTTTCAAAAGATAGGTAATGATTATTTGGTTAGGGACTTGTATTGAGCCCTGACTTTTGGAGGGTGACAATGTTTACATAGTGATGGAGCTACTATTCTTGCAAAATCAGGGACGGACAGAAATAGGCCAAAACCTAAGCCCTATTGTATGTTTTTCCATCTGACCACTTGAATATTAATAAATACACCAGAAAAATGCCAAGATAAATGAAATATATTAAACACCAAATATATATATATAAACTGCTCAAAATAATTAAAGGAACACTTTAAAAACACATCAGATCTCAACGGGAAAAAAAATCCTGCTGGATATCTGTACTGATATGGACTAGGTAATGTCTTAGGAACGAAAGGATGCCACATCGTTTGATGGAAATGAAAACAACCTACAGAGGGCTGAATTCAAAGACACCCCGAAAATCAAAGTGATAAAAAGATGCAGCAGGCTTGTCCATTTTGCCGAAATTTAATTGCAGCAACTCAAAATCGTACTCAGTAGTTTGTAATGGGTGGTGTCCTGGGGAATTTCCTCCCAGATCTGGACCAGGGCATCACTGAGCTCCTGGACAGTCTGAGGTGCCACCTTGCGGTGTCAGATGGACCGAAACATATTGTCCCAGAGGTGTTCAATTGGATTGAGGTCAGGCGAGGTCATCCTCCAGGAACTGCCTGCATGCTCTCGCCACATGAGGCCGGGCATTGTCTTGCACCAGGAGGAACCCAGGACCCACTGCACCAGCATAGGGTTTGACAAAAGGTCCAAGGATTAAGTTAAGGTGCCATTCTTTAGCCTGTAGAGGTCTGTGCTTCCCTCCATGGATATGCCTCCCAAGACCATTACTGACCCACCACCAAACCGGTCATGCTGAACGATGTTACAGGCAGCATAACGTTCTCCATGGCTTCTCCAGACCCTTTCACGTCTTTCACATGTGCTCAGGGTGAACCTGCTGTCATCTGTGAAAAGCACAGGGCACCAGTGGTGGACCTGCCAATTCAGGTATTCTATGGCAAATGCCATTTCAGCTGGGCAGTGCCAGGCAGTGAGTACAGGGCCCACTAAAGGACGTCGGACCCTCAGACCACCCTCATGAAGTCGGTTTCTGATTGTTTGGTCAGAGACAATCACACCAGTGGCCTCCTGGAGGTCATTTTGCAGGGCTTTGGCAGAGCTCATCCTGTTCCTTCTTGCACAAAGGAGCAGATTCCGGCCCTGCTGATGGGTTAAGGACCTTCTACAGCTCTGCCTGTCTCCTGGAATCTCCTCCATGTCCTTGAGACTGTGCTGGGAGACACTGCAAACTTTCTGGCAATGGCACGTATTGATGTGCCATCCTGGAGAAGTTGGAGTACCTGTGCAAAGTATGTAGGGTCCAGGTATAACCTCATGCTACCAGTAGTGACACTGACCGTAGCCAAATGCAAAACTAGTGAAAAAACAGTAAAAGAAAATGAGAAGGGAAAAATGTCAGTGGCCTCCACCTGTTAAACCATTCTTGTTTTGGGGGTCGTCTCACTGTTGCCCCTCTAGTGCACCTGTTGTTAATTAGCACCAAAGCAGCTGAAACTAATTAACAACCCCCTCTTCTACTTAACTGACCAGATCAATAGCCCAGAAGTTTCATTGACTTGATGCTAGACATAAACAACTATTTACTATGGACTAGTCTACTTTGTAAACTTCTTCCCATTAAAATGGATAATACAACACTCTCTTACCACCAGTGTCCAGATGGCATATAATCTTCTGAGATGTTCCTCCTTTATGAAGAGCAACTGAAGACAGGAAAGGGGAACATACCAACTGCTGTCCCTGTATCTGATGGTAGCACAATTCTTCTTCTTCTGCGATAGCCAGTACAAAGGGTTTTCTTGCTACTGATGATCAAGTGTGCAGAAAGTGAAAAAGACCCGCTATACCCTTGTCTTCTGGTTTTATATGTACAATTTCTACATTTACAAACCACAACTCCCACAAACTTCTCCATGTCCATGCAAACCTGTTTAAAGCCACATGCCCCATATTTACAATCCATCTGTGCTACTCGTATTGTTACAAACATATAACTAACATTAAATAAGACCTACCATACAAAAGAAACCCCCATATGTGGCAACACTACATATTTTCACTCAGGTTAGACTTTCATTTTATTTCTCAATCCCTATTAAAAAATATTTCTTCCTTATCTACTGGAAGCATAACAAGATTGCCCTTTTATTTTACTGTGAAGAATGCGCACATATAAATACTACATTGTGTTTGTGCTACAATGAGATAATCATAGTAATATAACTAGGATGGGTTGCCTAGATGGTAAAGATGTAGTATGGAAGGGTGGACACAATAGGGGGCACAAATACAGCAGTGAAGCAGTCTTTCTAGAAGCTATTTCAGGACCTTAGTCCAGTTTTAGACAGTGAACGTTCTAGACGTCGCTCAACTGGGCATAGGATGTGCACCGCTGCTCTGCCAGCTTCCCAGGCTCAATATGTTATTATAGAACACCACTTGAATGAACGTTATAATCTACATAATAGCCAGAATGGATTTAGGAGAGAGTGTCCATGCCAAACCAATCCGTAAGGCTTTTTTGAACAGGCAATGTATAGGACATAATTTATTTTTAAAAAACATATGGAATTATGTCATATCATAGTTTAATTTTGAAGCTATTGATAACAAAATGGGATTGGGGGATTAAATAGTCTGCTTTAGTTGGTAAAATTACAACTTTTCTTAAATCTTTCATCTTGAACTTGCTATTGATAACATATGGCTTGGCACCGAGTAAATCTTAATAAAATTATGGGGCAGGGCTCTAGGGTTAGGGCTAGAAGGTGGCACTTGGAGAACTTTATATTGTAGCCTCTGATGCCAGAAGTGACTCATGACATAAATAAACCTGCCGTGAAAATGCTTATTAAGTCTAAATTCTGGAGCGGAGTGTAATGCCTGCCTGCTGGTGTAGCAGTGGCTCTGTCGTCAAACCTTCCTTTTCTGTGACTTTTGCCCTGCCTAGTACTACATTTGTCTTGTGCTGTCTAATATTTAGCTTATAGCAGTCACATGATAGGGAGGCCAGAGGAAATAAAAACCTCTGATGGTGGTGTCACTCAAGCATTCGGGTGCAAAAGAGAAACCTGAAACTCCACGGTGCTCAGAGAGTGCATATCCCTAAATTCTTCAGGCTGGGGATTCAAAGAAACAGGAAAAGGCAGTCGGTATGTTATAGGATAGTGGGCACTTTAGTGGATCCTCCTCTTCTTAAAGAATGCACTGTGCTCCTCCACAGTGGTGTGAACTAGAGGCATAAACAGAATTGATTTATCTGGTGTGCGACAGATTACATTCATTGCACAGCTATAGAAAGCAACACAGGTAAATGCAAAAGAGTGAACAAAACTTTAGGGAGCAATATTCAATGCATTCTACCCCCAAAAAATTTAAAACCTTCAAAAATCTCATTTTAGTGAGCTTCGTTTTATAGTTGTGAAATTGCCTACAAAATTAATTTTACTATCAGTTTCATTTCATACTTGTTTTGCTCATTACTAGGTATAATTTTTATGGGCACCGCCATGCTGTAAGCAACCAAACTCTTTGTTGCTGATTGTATGTTTGAATGTCAGTACAATATATTTTTAGTCTTGGTTTTGTATCCCCGGGCTCCATTTATGTTTTTTCTTTTTGTTTATTTAAAATGCATTTTTCTTTATGTTGATATTTTTATCATTATTTCCACAATGCAACCGCTGTGCTATTTTGTATCACATTTTCGTTCTCAGTCAATGCCATTTTGAATTTTTCAATGTTACCATGGGTTGGATGTTGTTGGTAAAGACGTTCAATTTCTACCAGCTGACCATTGGATGTTCAACATGTAAAGTCATCGCCACAGCCTTTTTTAAGTGTGGCAGCCTCTGTGTCCAAGGTTCTATATTCTTTGTGGTGCAAATAATTAGTTAGAATGTCTTCAACGGAGCTAGAATTTTTGCCTAGTATATTTTGTTTCCAAGTTTTGATTAGCATCCTGGTTTTGATACTTTCAGTTTTGCTTTTGATTTCTCACATTTGATCCTCTTGCACATTATAGATTTTGTTTACTGGCTTCATTTACTGGTCCTTGGCAGTTCAGTCCTGCTTCTTTCCACTGTCATTATCTACTGTAAATGGCAGCATGTGTCTCTCTGTGTCCAAGACCTTTGGATTAAAATCAAAATAATCAATGAACGTTTTACAAAAACAGTTAAGGGAAGCTGTCTATTTAGTGATTGTTAGGAATCTTTTTTCTACAATTTTCCCACCTACTACTTATTCCAGGCTTCTGATCCTCGCTGTGATTTTTGACTGCTCTTTCAGTATCTCATCCCCTGGCACCAGGATTTTATAAAAGAGTGGGCCTAAATTTGTCAATAATAAGCTTAATGATTCTTTTTTTATTGCTGTTCATTTAAAAAACATTTTAGAAGTCCAGTCATACCAAAGATCCTGTCATTGTTTTTGTTTTTTCCACATCTAGTTTCAATGATTTTTGTTTTCACACATTTACTTGAAAATGTTGAAAATAAACTGACTGTCTACCTTTTGATGATACCAGCGCATTGCAAGGCACACATGCTCATATGATTTCTTATATATAAATGTCTACGCGTGGGGAAGTGTGTGTGTGTGTCTGTCTGTCTGTCCGGCTTGGAAGTGTGAGGCTACAGCATGAAGCTCAAAGAAATCGACTCTGTCGCCAAAGTGAATCTGCCAAGAAAAGAGAAACTAGCTGCTAATACACAAGCAAGGCGAACACATCGACAAAACAAAACCTCCAAGGAGAGAGAAACTTACTTAGCCACTGATAGACAACGGAGGCGAGCACGTTGGCAAAACAAAACCGCTGGGGAAAGAGAACTTCACTTAGCCACTAAAGCACAACAGATGCGATTGATTGATTGAAGTGCCAGAATCCATGGTTTCTAGGAGCCCGGGCTTTATACAGCACGGGCTTACACAACTAGTTCATTATCATTTTGACCACTGACCAGTAGCATTATATAACAACAAACAGACGGATTACCATTTTTTTTTTTGCTATCCCTTTGAATTTGTGTATACATACTTGATGAATACATTTCCAGTCTCTGAATACACGAGTGAATCTGTATTCAATTAGATTATTGAAAAATGTAAAATCACTTCTTTTAATATCCCATGTTCCAACCTTACACTGTTATCTGCTATATCAATGAGCTGCAAAGTGGAAACTGTAATATCTACTGAGTTAGGGGCTCATGAATATCAGACAAATCTCTGAGTGGCCGATCCTTATACATTTGGGGGCTGGTTGGTTGAATATTGTCCAGCACACTTATGGGAAACATGGGTAGTAAACCCATCTCTAAAGTGAACACAGCTAATGGCAGGTTTCATTCACCACTGGATCACTAAAATTTACAGTGCAAGCATCACACTTTGGAAAGTTTGCTAATAAAACCTAGAAAGAGTTTTTCAAGACATTGTTCACGCTTATCTTGCCCCATTCATGTTTCTCTCCAATTAGACCTGCCTGTCCCATGTAGTAAATTCAGTAAACTTACTAGTTGATAGCCTCCTCTTAGCCTTGTTACACAGCCATATGCTGTATAATCACCATCCATATGTGTGCTTTAAGTTTATAATGAACTGATATCTTAATCAAGGAAGATGTGTATTAAAATGCATGTGTGCAATATTGACTAATTTTCATTTGAGAAAATAAAAACAGCTTTAAAACAAGATGGGCCAAGCCTACTTGGTACTTGTGTCCCACTACTAAAATCCAAGCTATCACTGGCTGCAATATGTGTGAGTCTCTTCATTATCCCTGCCTTGTCTTTAATTAACATCATGCTCCTCATATAGTCTGCATGCTGGAATGAAATATCCCATTTATAATACTATATTCTGCCCAGAGACAGCAAAAGTACCACAGTTGGCAACCACACTCTTGTTTACTGACTGTACGTATGTTTGAATGTTAGTATAAAATACTGTAAATCTTTGTGTTTATTTAAAATATTTTAGAATTTTTCCTAATGTTGATATTTTTATCAATATTTTCAGTATCAGTATTTTACGTTTTCGGTCGCAATTGGCTCCATTTTGAGTTTTTCCATCTTACCGTGGGTTGGATATTGAGGGAAAAGACATACAGTTCCTACCAGCTGACCACCACATCTGCCAACATGTGACATCATTGCCACAGGTTTTTGTTAGGATGGTAGTGTGGAAGTTTCTGTGTCCAAGGTTTTACGTTCAAAATAAATCTTTGTAGTGCAAATAATTAATTAGAATGTCTTCAAGGAAGCTAGACTTTGTCTCCATGTTTTGATTCTCACCCTGGTTTTGGTACTTTCAATTTTTCTGAGAAAAACAAAAATAAAAAGCTAAGCTACCAAACAGGGTTGGCCTAGGCCTTCGTAGGCTCTGTACCAGCACCAAGCCTGCCTGTATTTGTGTCACACTACTACAATCCAAGCCATCATTGGCTATAATATGTATGACTCCATTCATTATCACTGCCTTTAATGAACACCTTACTGTTAAGTTTAGGTTTATTTATTATTTTTATAGCACATTTATAACAACTAAAAGTTGATAAAAGTGCTTTGCATAGATTAAAAGCTCATAATAGGAAATAAAAGCCCAATAAAGAATTATATAATAATACACATATATATATATATATATATATATATATATGTGTGTGTGTGTGTGTGTGTGTGTGTCCTGCGGTGGGTTGGCACCGTGCCCGGGATTGGTTTCTGTCTTGTGCCCTGTGTTGGCTGGGATTGGCTCCAGCAGACCCTTGTGACCCTGTGTTCGGATTCAGAGGGTTGGAAAATGGATGAATGGATGGATATATATATATATATATACTAGGGGGGCAAGCCCAACCCCCAGTTGCAGCCAGAATATTAGTAAAATCTGTAAATGTACAAAAGAAAACATCATTTATAGGGGGTTCGCCCATACTCGCTTTGCTTGCCAACCCCCCCGGTCTGCGACTACATGCCAGCCACTTCGTGTCTCTGCCGCTTACGTTGTGAAGAGGGGGGGCTGAACGCACCCCAAGGAGACGTGGTTGCGCCTCCGAAACCCCCTCTTAAACGGTGATACAATGGGAAACAAATAGGTTTTTTTTTACCTTCTCTTTGTCTCGATCAACTGCTGGTTTGCTGCTGCTGCCATGCCACATGATCTGCACCTTGTGCAGCACTTCATACATTTAAAAGCTTGTACTGCAGCTGTCCTACTCTTTTATTTCCAGCCCTGTGCATGGTTAAATCTCTTGGCACAAAGTCTCGTCTCGCAGGACATGAGTTCTTGATATTTTTTAGTTTTTAATTTAAAAACGGAATAAGAATCTGAAAATCTAACAACATCACATTAATGTTCGATAAATTCTGAAAAGAATGATACCAAACATATATATGTAGGTTTTAAAAAAAGTGACATAAAAACATGAGATAAAATCGTTGCACAAAATTGTTGCACTTTTAGGCTTAGAATTTTATAGAGTAGATATATATACACATATATATTGTGGACCACCAGGGAGCCTACCGGCCACCCTACCCGACACAGACAAATGCAAGAGGCACAAGTGTAAGCACACACGTTTATTTTTATTTTTCCCTCGCCTTCCCCCATTTCCCACAAGTATAACAGTTGAAGCACAGTTCAGCACACAGCACTTTCCTCCTCCACTCCTCCTTTCAAGCTTTGTCTACTCCACGAGTAGTGGCTACTGACTCCTTTTATAAGGCATCCAGAAGTCCTCCAGGTGCTCATTGACGCATTTCTGGCAGTACTTCTGGGTGTGGCAGACGAGCTGCAGTCAAGGACTTGGCAGCAGCTGCAGCACCCACTGAAGGCACCCATGGATCCAAAAAGAGCTGTGTCTAACTCCAGCTCCTGTGGAGCCCTGCAGGAGTCCGAGGCACCGCTGCAACCCAGGGGGGCTGCTATCTAGCGCTCCGGCGGAGGTAATGCTGTGGACACACTCCCTCCCCTGGTCCTTTCAGTGTGGAGGCGTCCCA
The DNA here is from genome assembly GCF_900747795.2 of Erpetoichthys calabaricus. Taxonomy (NCBI): domain Eukaryota; kingdom Metazoa; phylum Chordata; class Cladistia; order Polypteriformes; family Polypteridae; genus Erpetoichthys; species Erpetoichthys calabaricus. The sequence continues at coordinate 28,148,010 of NC_041406.2, read as the reverse complement.
GCTAAACAAGGGTCCCGGCCATCCGTCACAATATATATATTCTGCATACTGGAATGAAATATCCGATTTTTAATACTATATTCTCCATAGAGACACAAAAAGTACCACAGTTGTGACACAACCTGCCAAGTCTTCAACTCAATACCTTTATTGGCAGGCCATTTCTCCCTCTGGCCACTAGATACCCAGCATTCAAGCCAAAGTAAACTGCTTCTAGCCCAGTGAATTTTTTTAGTTTTGTCCACTATGGCAAAGGCAATCTCACCTGCTTAATAAGTTTAGGCAGCTTCTAAACAAAACTTGCAAGCAACAGAAAAGAAAAGTAGAGTAGCAGATGTTCACAAGTACAAGATCTGCTTTGAAACACACAGTAAATTGGGCTCTGCCTGTGAAAACATTATTACTGTTATCATGAAATTGCTTTGGATTGCTCTTAATTGGTTTAATTTCACTTCTGCCAATTATGCTTGGCTGTGCGTTACTGAATTAAATGCCACTAATTCTGTACTAGTAAACTTTTTCCTTAGATGACAATCAGAGTAAAAAGTTAATGGAAGCGATCTCAAATTGTTGAATGATGCATTCTGCAAAAAACAAAACACAAGTTAACTGCTTTGGTAAAAACTTGGCATAGTAAGTGAAGGCATGAATCCTCTGTTATTTGAATTTTACTTTAGATGATGTGCAGTGGAGCTCCATCTGCCCATTTAATAAACCTGTTCCATTTTCAATTTTACGGTAATAAGAATGCTGAATCAGTCTCAGTAGAATTGTCCATAAATTTGTAGGGGGTACAAGTCTATTTCCACACACAAACATTGGGAGAACATCCAGACTCCACATATGGGCCCAGGATTTAAGTAAGAGATAGTATCGGTTGATAAAATTCACCAAAGCTCTTTTCACAGTAAATTGGTCAGGTTCATCGTTCACTGCTAATATACATGCATAGCAACAGCAAAAAGAAAAAGCAGCAAGTTTCTATTATTAGTAGAGGTGCGGTTGAAAAATAGGGGCTAAGTTTTGTATGTTCAAAATTCCCCTGGTATTCAATAAAGTTCAATCGGTTCACTAGCCTTAGAATAGAATCGCCCCTTTTTTATTTAATATTTTATTACCCTCTAAACCTTTTACCTTTGCAATAGATACTAGCAAAAACCCGGGTAAAGACAAAACAACTATGTACAAATTATACATAAACAATGGCTGGGTTGCTATTCAGACCTCAGTCCCTGAAACTGCAGTACCAAACAACATCCCTAACTAGTGTCGGTCAGCAAAATTCACCAAAGTGTTTTTTACAGCAAATTTGCTGGGTTCGCTGATGTCTTTGTTAGCCAAATTTTTCTCTGATAATTCACCAACTGGCCAGTTTAAATAAACTTTTTTTCCCAGCCTCCCATGGTGCTTTGTGGGGCCAGCATCACATATAAGAGTCGTTAACAACCATGTTGGATGGAGATGTCACTGTTTTTGATTCACACAACCATTTTTGAGAAGTACATTCCGATTTCCTCCTTGAATACAGTTTTCCTTAGTTTTCTCTGGCATGCATGAGTTATTGTTTAGCTGAAAGAATACAGCTAATTAACTTAATTGATGACTTTAAAATGTTTGAAAACTTGAATTCGGTCTCAAAATGATCTTTTTTGTTTAAGTCCTAAGAGGTTTGGTTACCTTAACCTGGCCTGTCCTAGAAATACACTTGGTTGCTTCTCTTTGTATGGCTTCCAGTGTGGTTTCAGTCATGAAAAAAAAGTAAGCAAATCTCATGAAATATTTTTTTTGTTTTAATATACTGTATGTGGACATATCAAGATTTGATCTTCATGTAATCAATATTTTTAGTTAAAAACGTTGAAAAAAAATTAAAATTTGAAAAATGAACAGATATGCCATTACCATTTGAGTGAAAAGTAAGCTCACCCTTGGCTCTCATAGCTGGAATTGCCTCCTCAAGTCACCATTTTCTGTAACTGTCTACCAGTCTCTGAACTGAGTTGGGAGAAAGTATTTTTCCACTTCTTCATTCCAGAATTTCAAATATGAAAATTTTTAAGGGGCGCCTTATGTGCACAGCCTGTTTCAAATCCCCCTACAGCATCTCGATGAGATTCAGGTCCATGTTTTGACTTGGCCACTTTCAGAACTTTCCATTTCTTTCTTTTCAGCCATTCCTTGGTGGATTTACTGATATGTTTATGGTCATTGTCATGTTGCAAGTTCCACTTTTGGTTGAGTTTCAATTTTCTGACAGACGGTCTCACATTTTCCTGAAGCACCCTCTAATTCAATGAAGATTTCCTAGTAGATTCTATAACGGTCAGCTGCCCAAAAAGCATCAAACCATTACATTTCTACCACCATGATTTACAATTTGTTCTTCTGGTCAAATTCTTCTTCTTATTATTGTTTATTGTCTATATGCTGCCTTTTTTCCTGGTGTTGTGTCCAAATAACTTTATCTTTGCATTGTCTATCCAGAGCACATTGATCCAGAAGTCCTTGTGTCCATATGGGCAATCATTAGTCTTGTCCTGATGTTCTTGCTGTACAGCAAAGTTTTCTTCCTGGCACACCTCCCATGCAGATCTAATTTGTGCAGAATATTATTAATGGTAAACTCTTGCACTTTGGTATTAGCAGTGACAAGAATCACCTGGAGGTCTCGTGATGATTTTCTGCTCTTGGGCTGAACTACCTGGGCAGCCTGGCATGAGCTAGCTGGCAGTTGTTTGAGATCCTCTTCACTTGTAGATGATCATTTAGACAGTAGAATAGTTGATTTCCAATTGTTTGGAGATCTTTTTATTTTTCTGCCCAGACTAACAGGCATCTATAACCTTCTTTCTGAAATCTTTTGAGAGCTCTTTCGATATTAAGCATGATGATAACAGACACTTAAACAACAAGAGCAAATCAAAATAAATATCTGAGGTTTGAATAAAACACGTTTCTCCAAGGTCCTCTCTAATAATGTTTTAATTATTTGCACCCAGTCTGTTGCACCTGATTCTAACGTGAAACATTTGAAGTAGTGAAAGAATGTATGTGTGAACTTTTTCCACATGCAAAATTTGCATTTACATTTATTTAAATTATATAATGGACTATGAGAAAAATGATACCATTTATTGGCTATCTAAAAAGATTACAATATGAAAGCTTTCGAGGCAATTCAGGCCCTTTCTTCATTGCTAGACTTCTCACTACATCACTAATGGCTAACACGGTTCAACACCCTAGTACTACAAAGGACTACGAAATGTAAATGTGGCATGATGTTTGTGATATATTATCACCCTTATCTAAATATACTATTTAAGTGAAGATCAAATTTTGATATATCCATTCATGTTAAAAACGAAAAAACATTTCATAGGGTGTGCTTACTTTTCCACATGGCTGTATGTCTTTTTGTATAACTGAGACTTGAACTTCTAACAACACTCTAGGAGCGGTTAAGCTAATTCATTATAGTGGCAATTTCTTCCCTGTAGGAAGTGTTAACAATAGCCTTATTTTCAGTTTAGAAGGATTTCATTAATTTTTTTTTTGGATAACACCCTTACTGTGAATTGCTTTCAGTTTTTAATTTGAACTTGCAGCCACAGCATGAAAGGCAGACATGCATCCCATTGAGTAAAATAAACATTAATTTCTCTGTAAAAACTGTGTGCCCTTTTCAATGTAAGCGGAAAAAAAATGTGGCTACAATTCTGGACATAAAAGAATCACTGAGGAAGATGGATAAAGATGGATAGCCATGCTAATGAAAGGGCTGGTTTGTGCAGAAAAACATAGTGAGAAACTTTGACGTGACATTTGCTTTCTGCTAATTGTAACCTGGATACTAGTGAAGAAAAGCAAAAGTGGATAACTATGATTTACAGATTTGGTTTTGTTATTATTTGTTATCTGCTGGTTCATTTTAGATGCTTTAGTATTTGTTTATCTCCACGTTTTATTATTATGCTGACATTTTATTTTTCATGGGTGACGTCATTTTGTAGTCTATTGTCAATGATAATCAATTGACACTACTGCAAAGGAAAATGGTTGTGCAGAATGAGGATCATAGAGTTCATTCTTATTTTGTAAAACCCCCACATTTGGCAATAGAAGAAGCTGTGAGGCATGGAGTTATTTAAGGGAAAGTTGATATCCTGAAATCCATTCAGCAAATCATAGCGACCCCATATAAAAATGGGAATGAGAAGAAGAAGAAGAAGAAGAAGAAAGCATTATGCAACTAATATGGCTGCCTGGAATATCATCGTTAGCAATGACCTCCTATTGCTGACCACTGCCAATTTAAGTCATCAACGATTTTGAACGGTATCAAAAATTGTGAATATTGTGGTAAACCTTTTTATGATGTTTTGGAAGTAAAAATCCACATAGGGTGTCAGAACTTTGCTGTGTTTGTGACTGATAGTTTCACTTTGCATTCTGGGTTTTAATACTTTAGTTCTGATATTTTTTTTTGGTTTTGAGCCCTGGTAGTTTTTTAACAAAAAACATATCCTCCTCATCTTCTAGCCCTATCTTCCATGTGTCTTCACACTGAAGATTGCATTCATTTAATGTAGACAAAGGCAGCCTTTGACATGCTCTATAATGCAGTGATGGCCAGTGTGATCTGCTGTAATGTGCTGGGCCAGTAACATCACTTCAAGAGCGACCCACCAATTCAACAAGCTGATTAAAAAAGGCAGACCAAGTTATGGGGTGCACTGTCAATCCATGGTTGAAGAGGAGAGAATGAAGACAAAAGTGATGGCCATTATTAACAATGCTGCACACTTTCTCTATGACAAACTTACATTGAGAACTTTCAGCCAATAACTTATTATTCAGCAGAAGTGTGTCAAAAAACGCATCTAGGGCTCCTGCATACCTGTGGCAATATGCTTGCATAATACCTCACTCTTCCATTATCTTTAGCCAAGTCAGACATTTTCTTTATTTTTGTAATTTTTTTGTGTGTGTTTGAGAGAGATTATTTTTGTTATTTGTTACAATGCTTCTTGAGGCTCAGTAAAAAGCTACATTTCCCCTTAGATAGATAGATAGATAGATAATTCTTGGTTTGTCCTATCTGTTTTATGGAACAAATGTACTGTCCAAAATTTGATAAATATATTGCACAGATGAAAGCTATATAAGTAAGTAAATATTAATAACAAATGAAAGTTGAGTTAAGGTAAAATAAGTAAATTATCCTGGCCTATTTCATTCATTTCAGGGTTGAGGACTGGGGCCTATGCCAGCAGTAATGAATGGAAGGCACTGATCAGCCCTTAGCTGCTATTTCATTGATTGTAACACTCACACAGAACAATACATCTGCCATACATTTATATGAGGATGTGAAAGGAAAACCAGATAACTGAGACGAATCCCACACAGACACAGTAAGAACCTATAAACTCCATACAGACAACAACAACCAGCCATGACGTTATAACTTAGGATCCATGAAGCAACAGTGCCTAACCTTGTGCCACTGGGCCTCTCTTACCATTACAGTGCCCTGCAAAACTATTCTTACCATCTTAGTAAATTAACCGACAATCATTCTGTACGAGTCTGCTTCAAACATATGTGTGGACTTGGTGTCCAGCATGCTTAGTGTTATATTACATTTTTTCTATAGATTTTTAATGGGATTTAATTCAGAACCTAGAATAACTCAGCTAAGAACAATCATATTCTGATCCTTAATATATCACTTTTTTTATACTATATATTGCATGACAATCTTGCTGATTAATTATTGTTCTGGTTTCAAGTTTCTATAATAGAAATCTATCTATCTATCTATCTATCTATCTATCTATCTATCTATCTATCTATCTATCTATCTATCTATCTATCTATCTATCTATCTATCTATCTATCTATCTATCTATCTATCTATCTATCTATCTATCTTATAAAGCATTTTCTGTCAGTTTAGCTGCTCAATTCTTCTGCACTATAACATTGTTATGACATCTCTACACAATACAGTACAGCTAGATCAGATGAAGTGATGTTTTTGCTTGTCTTATTGTCACTTTGTGTCATTCTTCTGACTTCCCTATATTTAACATTCACAAATAAAACAGTCATTGAAGATTAAGACACATTTTCTTTTAATAATCATTTATGTTTTATTTGAAGTGCAGAGCTGACCAAATTACAGGCTATGGGCACATGGTTCATGCAGTTGGCAACAGATGGTCTCCATACGTGTTCCTTAGAGTGGCCACATAAATCAGAAATTAAATAGATAAAATAATGGAACCATTATTTAGTATATCAGAGGGTTCATCTCATTGCATCTTCCATACGTAATTATACTATGTGTAAAAAATCAAACCATATTCAGACATCACCCTGAAATTAGCCATCATTTTCATGCATAGTACCATCAAACCAATATACACCCTTTTCATTGAGTGCTTTTAAAATGTACTTAAATTTCAAAATATTTAAAAAGTAGGGATCTATTATATCTAAAAAAAAAATTTACAGACAGAAAAAAATTATACTGTTGTTGACACATTATAGGGATGATTATTATTTTTGTACGGCTATTTTCACACATAAAAGAGATTCTTTTTCTTTCTCCATCTTCTCTATTTGATTTGTATAATGTATGTATCCTATAATGTCGTTCCTGTTTACCTGTTTAGCTTCCCAGTTCATCTTCTGAATAACTGCATTGTAACTTATGCCATCTCTATCGGATTAAGTGAAGCTTCTTGATTGTCTTATATCAGTTTGTGTCATTTTTCTAAACATAAAAATGCAAACATGAAGGAAATATGCAAACCATTCCTGGAGCAGGACTCAAATCCAGGACAAAAAAGTTGCATGTTAACTAACCATAGTACCACGGTGCTACTTTCTCATACATTTAAATTATTGATAAATTCATTAAATACAAGTTCACAAAAAAACATACATTTCACTTACTTTTTTTCATCTTGCATTTGATGATGTTTTCTGTTTGTCACAGGAAGGACTTTTAAGTTCATTACGAATAAACCTGTTTTTTAAATTTTAAAGCCACAATCAAAGTTTCGGCTTTAACTATAGCAGGTTTTCTCTAGGGGTATCACAAATTTTAGCTACCTAGCAATTCTATTGATGTGTTTTGGAGGTTTGGTGCGGAATTGTTCCCCAGTGGAGTTTCGTATGAGTCGTCCACACATGTCATAATGGGAGGAAGCGCTAGGCTCTCGAAGATCAGGGGCTGGAAGCCTGAGTTCACGGCCTAAAGCCCCAGAAGCTCCCCACTAACAACACCACTGGCTTGTATAAAAAGATCTGCATAGTGAATTATGAAACTCGGTTACCAGGATGATGCTAGAATAATGCAGAAACATTTGTTAACAGCCTTGGTCTCTGAACACTACTATTCTTTGAAGAGCTCCTTTGAATGCTGAAAATACGCAGAATTGCCAAGTCTTTAACCTTATAGCTCATTACATTTAGAGAGAGGCACATATGGGGCTGATTTGCACATCAAGAGAACAAAATAAAGCTGGACGTGGCTAGTTCATCTAAACCCTCCTAAGACACTGGCGAAAAGTGCAAGATAAAATGCAAACAAATTATAAAATATTGTGGACTTCACTTGTTATATGTAAATTAAACATAATTTATTATTAATAATTATAGTTATTTCATTACTGTTAGCTGGATAAAAAGCACCAGGATCATAGAGAATTTGGTTTAAATAACCTTTGAAATGTCTTTTCTGATCTTCCTTTAGCTAACATCCATCATCAACCTCTGCAAACAAATGTCTCGTAAAAATCAAAGAAGTCTGTGTGGGCAGGGTGTGGCAAATGCCACATCATCATCATCACTTACTGGCATCCCAAAGGCCACAGATACTCCAGTTGCTATAAATGCCTAACTGCGGAGAGCTCTGCAATGTCCGCATGGTTTCCTTGCCTCTTGAGGGCTGTGTTCAAAATAAGCATCCAGCAGAACTCATTTAAGGAAACAAATGAAGAGACTCCATAGCCTCATTGTTGTGACCTAACACTCATTACAATGGCCATCAGTTTTCAATTTGCTTGGTGGTACAAAGAATTTCCCCTGCAGCATCTTACACAGACTTTAATCAAGTGTTCTGACTTGCAGAAGTGTACGTCCTATTGGAAGAACATCTCTTTGTATCACATAATGAGAGAAACAAGGACATATGTGTGTGTTACAGGATTTAATCAAATAATTGACATTTAATGTGCAGGAAAACAAATATAAGTTAAACAGTTCTTAAACATATTTATCTGATTTATATTTTGAATTTAAGGCAGGACTCTTGGTCAATTTAATTATCTAGGACCAGTGGTAACACAAGATAGAAAACTAGATACAGTGATAACCCATAGAGTGCAGTATGGATAGAACAACTGGAAGAAGGTATCAGGAGTATTGTGTGATTGAAGGTTAAATGTGAAGGTTAAAGGTAACGTTTTTACGACCAGCAATGATGTATGGAGCTGAGACATGGGCAGTAAAGGAAGCGCAAGAGAAGAAATTAGATGCAGCGGAAAAGAGAATATTGAGTTTGATGTGTGGAGTTACAAAAATGCCAGAATAAGAACTTAGACAATCATAGGTACACCAAAAGTAGGAGAGATGTCTAAGAAAGTACACGAAAGGAGGCTGTAGTGGTTTGGACATGTGATGAGGGTAACAATGAATACATGGGCTAAAGAGTGATGGGAAAGGAAGTACAGGGGAAGAGAAAGCGAGGGAGGCCAGAGCAGAGGTGGATGGATGAACTAAAAACAGATATGAAGGAACGGGATTTGACTGAGGAGGAAGTACAGGACCAAGCTGTATGGAGAAAGCTGATCAAGCACATCAACCCCACATCACAGCAGAAAAGGATGAAAAGGAAGGAAAAGAATTTTTGGTCAAAGTATCTGGGTAGACTTGGGTCTTCAACTCAAAAGTAGTGCCCCGTGTGAAAGGGCTTCCGAGTTGTGGGCTACTTTCATTTTACTGCAGGACTCAGTTTAACAATAGTTTACCAAAAAAAAAAAAAAGCATGCATTTTGAGTATACGAATGAATGACTTGACGTGAATTATGCAACATGAATCACATGATTTCTTTTCATGGACATTTTCTTTTTGTTAGCTGTTGCCCAGCGTTGGTCACTGCCCATTCCATTACAGTATAAACCTTGTTAGCTCTGCTCTGCATGGAAATGTGATTTTCAACACTTTTTTTCAGCCATCACTATAAACCACATGTGGTAAGTTGCATTTAAAAAATACAGTTAGGTCCATAAATATTTGGACAGAGACAACTTTTTTCTAATTTTGGTTCTGTACATTACCACAATGAATTGTAAATGAAACAACTCAGATGCAGTTGAAGTGCAGACTTTCAGCTTTAATTCAGTGGGGTGAACAAAACAATTGCATAAAAATGTGAGGCAACTAAAGCATTTTTTTAACACAATCCCTTCATTTCAGGAGCTCAAAAGTAATTGGACAATTGACTCAAAGGCTATTTCACGGGCAGGTGTGGGCAAGTCCGTCATTATGTCATTGTCAATTAAGCAGATAAAAGGCCTGGAGTTGATTTGAGGTGTGGTGCTTGCATGTGGAAGATTTTGCTGTGAACAGACAACATGCAGTCAAAGGAGTCTCTCCATGCAGGTGAAAGAAGCCATCCTTAAGCTGCGAAAACAGAAAAAACCCATCCGAGAAATTGCTACAATATTACGAGTGGCAAAATCCACAGTTTGGTACATCCATGGTGAAGAGAAACCCCTTCACAACAGCCAACCAAGTGAACAACACTCTCCAGGGGGTAGGCGTATCGATATCCAAGTCTACCATAAAGAGAAGACTGCATGAAAGTAAATACAGAGGGTGCACTGCAAGGTGCAAGCCACTCATAAGCCTCAAGAATAGAAAGGCTAGATTGGACTTTGCTAAAGAACATCTTAAAAAGCCAGCACAGTTCTGGAAAAACATTCTTTGGACAGATGAAACCAAGATCAACCTCTACCAGAATGATGGCAAGAAAAAAGTATGGAGAAGGCGTGGAACAGCTCATTATTCAAAGCATACCACATCATCTGTAAAACACGGTGGGGGCAGTGTGATGGCTTGGGCGTGCATGGCTGCCAGTGGCACTGGGACACTAGTGTTTATTTATGATGTGACACAGGACAGAAGCAGCCGAATGAATTCTGAGGTGTTCAGAGACATACTGTCTGCTCAAATCCAGCTAAATGCGGTCAAATTCATTGGGCGGCATTTCATGATACAGATGGACAATGACCCAAAACATACAGCGAAAGCAACCCAGAAGTTTATTAAAGCAAAGAAGTGGAAAATTCTTGAATGGCCAAGTCAGTCACCTGATCTTAACCCAATTGAGCAGGCATTTCACTTGTTGAAGACTAAACTTCAGACAGAAAGGCCCACAAACAAACAGCAACTGAAAGCCACTGCAGTAAAGGCCTGGCAGAGCATTAAAAAGGAGGAAACCCAGCATCTGGTGATGTCCAGGAGTTCAAGACTTCAGGCTGTCATTGCCAGCAAAGGGTTTTCAACCAAGTATTAGAAATGAACATTTTATTTCCAGTTATTTCATTTGTCCAATTACTTTTGAGCCCCTGAAATGAAGGGATTGTGTTAAAAAAATGCTTTAGTTGCCTCACATTTTTATGCAATCATTTTGTTCAACCCACTGAATTAAAGCTGAAAGTCTGCACTTCAACTGCATCTGAGTTGTTTCATTTAAAATTCATTGTGGTAATGTACAGAACCAAAATTAGAAAAAAGTTGTCTCTGTCCAAATATTTATGGACCTAACTGTATATCATTTTTGTGCAGAGTATTCCTTTTTCTTGAGAACAATGTATTTCTTTCAAAAGAAATGAAATTCACACTGAATTCATGCCAGCTACCAGAATGGGCTCCAGCCCCTGTGACCCAGAGATTTAATAAGCAGATCTGAGAATGTGATGTTAAGTTACTTTATAAAAGAAATGACTTTCATATCCCAAAGATACATCTGGTGGATTAATGACTCTAAACTTGCCCACTGTGAGTGTTCTGCATCACGTGCAACTAATGCCTGTCACACCAGTATTGGACAGAAGGTGGTAAAGCAACCATGGACTTGCTGCCAGTCCATCAAAGAGAAAACAAACCCACAATTCTTCACATCAGAGTAGTTTAGAATTGCTAATTAACCTAACACGCACTCCTACGGTCATACTTTATATCTAACACCAAATGCTCTAAATCATCACATTCTTTCATTCCCAGAACGTCATCCTGATTTTAAATTGGACCTTTCCTATGAGTACTAGACTTATAATATATGCAATGACAGCGTTAACATTTAAATTACTAGGCTGTGGATACCGTGTTGCAAATTGGCTAATCAAAACCTATTGATTGCCAAGCATACAGCAGACCTTGGTACTGTTAAAAATGAGACTTACGATGCCAGATAATCATCGCAGAGCCATTTCTGATTAAAGTAGGCTTGTGTGACAGTCTATGCAGATGTTCCCCCATACAGCTTTTAGTATTGAGAACTCTAGCTTGACTTCTGTTAAATTGGCATGCCACACGCCATTGACTAAACACTTCAGTTTGTGTCTGTCTTAGTTAACTGTATGATGATATATTTTAGCCCAAAAACTGGGTATATGCAGTAGTTTGGAAATGGAACTCTAGACATTTTTCACCAAACATGAAATGTCCATCACACAGAAAATGTGTAAGGTGCCACTTATGACATCTGATATTTCTGCTACACTGTGTTTATATAAATTTCTGGTCAGCATTTTTGGAGATTCACAAGGTTGACTTGGTTTGCTGAAAAAGCAATACATTTTTAGTTCTTTTTGTTTTGTATTTTGTGAATATGAAAAACAAATTTAATGTATTAAGTATGCATTGCTTCCAATACTACACAACCAGAAAAAACATTTCCAGCCGACGTTGTTTAATATTTCTTCCATTTTATATCACTACATGTGGTGAAAGGCTTAATGTTATGTCATTAATTGGCTAATCTGAGCAGCATTTTTTTATTTTTATGAAACTATCCCGCTTACAGGCTATCATTTGAAAGGCGTTAACCTGGAATTTCAAATTGGTAAAAGGGTGTCTCCAGTGTGTTCCATTTTAAATGAAAGAAGCTTTAGTTCCCTACAATTCTGTAAGTGAATGAAAAAGGTAGGAAGCTTCCTTCCTTGTATTTAAATGATGCCATCTCTATATATTAAATGTAAACCAGGCCCACTTCCCTCCAAATATGACACATTAAGTGGTGAACAATAAAGACATCTAAAAGTAGCAGCTCTTTACAGATCATCACTAATGAAATATGTGAGGAAAACACTTTGAACAAGCCAGCTACTCTACTGTACCTTATCACAGTTCTCCCACTGCATTTGGTCTTCAATGGTCGCAGAGGCCACTATGTGTGATTAACACCAAAGCTTACTGTGATGGTCCAAGCAATAGCCCATCACTTTCTATTGCTGTTAATCATCAAAGATACAATTTTTAGTACAGGCTATGTTATGGGATGCATTCTCAACCCATTGAAGGTAGACACTGGATGAAGACAAAACTGAAGGCCTTTATTAACAATGCTGCGTATAAGAACATTAGAACAGTCTAGACGACAACAGGTTACTCAGCCCAATGAAGCTCACCAGTCCAGTCCACTTAATTCTTCTTAAATAACATCAAGTCCAGTTTTGAAAGTTCCTATAATCCTACTGCCTACCACACTACTTGGTAATTTATTCTGTGTATCTGTGATTCTCTGTGTGAAGAAAAAGTTTTCAACTGTGCTCTCATGTCCTTGATGAATTCATCATTTTAAACACTTCACTGAGGTCCTTTCTTAATCTTCTTTTGCTTAAACTGAAAAGGCTCAGATCTTTTAATCATTCATCATAATTCATTCCCTGTTGCCCTGTTCCCGGGAATCAGCCTAGTCGCTCTTCTCTGGACTTTTTCTTCTCTCTGACACACTAGCATTGAAGACTTTCAACCAATAAATTATTCAGCAGAACTGTTTCAAGAAATGTTACTGGGGCTCCTTTATACCTGCAGTGATATGTCTCCATGATGTCTCACTGTGATTGCTCCAATACCATTACCGGAGTCAGACGTTTACCCTATTTTTAATAATACTGCTGTGTATTTGTGAAGGGCTATTGTTTGTTATAATAATTATTGAGATTGTTTCAAAAAACAAATTTCCTCTTTGGAACAAATTAAGTACTATCTATCTATCTATCTATCTATCTATCTATCTATCTATCTATCTATCTATCTATCTATCTATCTATCTATCTATCTATCTATCTATCTATCTGTGTTGTATAAAATACCCAACAGCCATGTTTAAATAAAAGTAAAGATACCTATCTGAAAAGTGACTCAAGAAAAAAATAAAATTTACCAAGGAGCAGACTGCTGAAGTGTCAGTCTTTAATCGAACTTTAGTATCAAAAGTATAAGTAAATGTAGGATCTCTTCCCGTTTTATATATACAAAATTAAAACAGTTCAGGCTGCCTTCATTTTGCACAGGAGTCACAGATCAATCATTAAAGTATGAGCTACGTAATTGCAACCTGAAGCAGTGACATTCAATTGTGTCCTAAAATTGTGCGGCGGATGCTAAAAGGACAGAAGTATGGGCTTCCCTCACTTTTAGAAACAGCTAATCCATTCCTGAAAACCCCTTCATAAAGTTAATTTTTGCAACACAAAACTAATGATTGCAATTAATTTAGAAGAAACACATTTTTATGGGTTTTGTGGCACCATAAAACACCCCACTTTTGTTTGACAACATGAAAATGAACAGAATTATTTCAAAAATAATGTTAGTCATCAAAACAAACCCTAATAAGGAAGCACACCTCATTAAATAATATTTAACAAAGAACTTTACTAGGCTTTATTACTTGTAGCTTCATTTTCAAATTAATTTCCTTTTAGTTTTACTTGGGCTTTTTCAACTTGTTCACAGTCTGTTTTGGAGCCATAGTGCCCAAGATAATGTGAGAAGATATTAGAACATTACAACATCCTAGAGAAGAACAGGCCATTCGGCCCAACAAAGCTCATCAGTTCCATCCACTTAATTCCTCTAAAATAACCTCATGTTGAGCTTGGAAAATCCCTAAAGCTCTCCTGTTTACAACATTACGTAGTCACTTATTCCATGCATCTATGGTTCTCTGTGTAAAGAAAAAATTCATAATGTTTGTGAAATTTACCCTTATGTCCCCATGGTCTTGATGAACTCATTTTGAAGTAACAGTCATACATGACAAGGTGAGTGAACAACAGCACGTTGCTGTGATATGGCGCCAAGACCATGATGAACTGGGGGGTATTTTTCGTACATGGATTAGTCATTTAGCCAGATGTAATTGTTGACGATTTGGCATGATCCTGGATCTGTCAGTTATTCGAAACTCTTGCTGGATGTGTTATCATAGCAACACATCCTAATCCTCAAACCTGCTCGGAGCAGGTTTGTTCTATGTAAACAAGGATTAGCTCACATACTTAATCAGTGTCCATGCGTGGAATTCACTCAGTCATGACTTCGCCGTTCATGACTGAGCGACCAATTGATATTGGTACGCAAATTATAAGAAGAGAATTTCATATAGAGAGGGGTTTGCGCGATCGACAAGATCCTTTATTGCTCTCGGAGGAAATTCTTTTCGAAAGACACCGCTTTAGCCGAGGGGGAATATTTTACCTCATAAATTTATTAGGACCTTATTATTCGAAGTCAAACTCGGTGAAGTCCGGCTCTCACAACCACACAGACAGTAGGCATTGCTTTGAGGTTTTTTGCAAGCGGCACTTTTTTTATATACTGTAGGCGATGCGTAAAATCTATCTAAAAGTGCAGTTTGCCAGGCAATTCGTAAAGTCTGTTTGGCTCTGAAACATTTCCTTCGGGTTTTCATTGTGTTTCCTGGACACCTGCGTGTGCAGACAAAAGAGGCGTTTCATGCCATTGCAGGTATTCCATAAAGAATCTCACAATCAGCCTAACATTCTCATTACCCAGGGTTTCCAAATGTAATTGGAGCACATGGGACTGATCAGAGTGGAGTTTGATCAAACATTATTTGGAAAATGTACCTCTCCTCCTGATGAATAATCAGACACAGTGTCTTCATCAAATATTTGACCTTCGTCAATATCTCGTTGGTCAGACACAGGTTCTAGGGATATGACATTCCCTGCAACTGAACCAACAAAAAAGAGGGCTAAATGGAACATACCTACGGCACACATTGAGGACAAATATATGCAATGACCATCCTTTACTTGAAATGAAGTGACCACTGCATCCTGCCACTGGTTCTGAGGAGGAGCTTCCCCGTGGAATGCCCTCAGAAACAGGGCGATGGGCATTTTGCTGGAGAGCCAACTCTTCTGCAGGGGTTAGGTCTGGACCGTGTGGACCTCCACCTGTTTTTTGCTTGTCTGCCTTCTTATTAGCTTTAAAATTAATGTTCTTTACATTATATATGATTCTTTATGTCATCAATTCTTTAAATAGTTATACAGTAATCCCTCCTCGATCGTGGGGGTTGCGTTCCAGAACCCCCCGCAAAAGGTGAAAAATCCGTGAAGTAGAAATCATATGTTTATATGGTTATTTTTATATTGTCATGCTTGGGTCACAGATTTGCACAGAAACACAGGAAGTTGTAGAGAGACAGGAACGTTATTCAAACACTGCAAACAAACATTTGTCTCTTTTTCAAAAGTTTAAACTGTGCTCCATGACAAGACAGAGATGACAGTTCCGTCTCACAATTAAAAGAATGCAAACATATTTTCCTCTTCAAAGGAGTGCGCGTCAGGAGCAGAGAATGTCAGAGAGAGAGAGAAAAGCAAACAAATCAATAGGGCTGTTTGGCTTTTAAGTATGCGAAGCACCGCCGTATAAAGCAGTTGCAATGAAGGCAGCAGCTCACACCCCTTCCGTCAGGAGCAGAGAATGTCAGAGAGAGAGAGAGAGACAGATAAAAACAAACAATCAAAAATCAAGACGTGCCCTTCGAGCTTTTAAGTATGCGAAGCACCGTGCAACATTTCGCTTCATGAAGCAGCTGCACAGAAGGGAGCAACGTGAAGGTAATCTTTCAGCATTTTTAGACGAGCGTCCATATCGTCTAGGTGTGCGAACAGCCCCCCTGCTCACACCCCCTCCGTCAGGAGCAGAGAAAGTCAGAGCAAGAGAGAGAGAGAGAAAAGTAAGTTGGGTAGCTTCTCAGCCATCTGCCAATAGCGTCCCTTGTATGAAATCAACTGGGCAAACCAACTGAGGAAGCATGTACCAGAAATTAAAAGCCCCATTGTTGGCAGAAATCTGTGAACCAGCAAAAAATCTGCGATATATATTTAAATATGCTTACATATAAAATCCGCGATAGAGTGAAGTTGCGAAAGGCAAAGCGCGATATAGCGAGGGATTACTGTATACCAATATTTACCAGTTTGAAGTATATTCTTGTACTTCACTTTAACCTGTTCTCGTGTTCTCCTTGTACTCACGTTTGATCTGGAATTATAACATATTAAATAATAATTAATCTGACACATAGGAATTGAAATGCTGCTTTCAGTAAGTACAATGAACACGCATTTAATTTGTCGGCCACTTTTTGCCAGACATCTTTTCTGGTTTGGGCTGCTTTTGCAGTGTTACCCCTTGTGTATATTAAATCTTGAAATTCTTCATGTCCTTCGAATGAAAGGTCTTGCTCCGCTTGTGTGAAAAAAAAATGCGCCCGTTCTTTCGTCATTTTGTTACAGCCTATCAAAGACTTGCTGATCATGTTTTCTAGACTCAATATATATGGGCTTTTCAATCAGCGCGGGCGCACGCATTCATCTCGGATGATTAGATCCAGCTAAACTAATCTACTACATGGCTGCGTTTGAAAAACCGACTTATCCCGGATGAGTTTCACTGGCATTAACTCATCCAAGATGAGGCATCTGATCTCGGATGATTTAAGCGACGTATGGAAAATACCCCCCTGGTCTAAGACCTCTAAAACAATCCCAAAGAGCAGGCCACGACCTTTACTGCCCAGCCCAGAACAGGCTACCTCAAGATAGGATGTACTGTAACTTCAACCTTCAGGTTGTAGTCTATCTAGGCCTAATATTGGGGAACTTGCTTTAAAAGTTAAAAATATGCACTAAAGTCCAAAGCTTAACAAAAATGCCTTATAAAGGAAAAGGAATCCCTAAATCTCTGGCTTCTTTAGACAACTCAGAACAAGAATTTGAGTAAGCTAAGTACATTTAAAGAAAAGCAAAACAAAGTTCAAAACAAAAAATAAGAAGAGCAATAAGCAATTTGCCTAAAAGGCAATCCAAATTAAACAATACAATACACAACACATTACACAATCCAATACTCAAGATCCAGAAAACAGAGCAAAATGTCCAAAAAACATTAAATCTAAAGAAAAACCAATACTTAGAATAATTTCCAGACACAAACTCCATAATGCACTACTGCGATAGTAACAACAACTACATTTAACCATAAAATAAATATAAACCAGGGGATAAACCCTGGCTGAAACATAACACATGTGAATACGCAACTTCACCTCACTGCAGCTTGCGGATCAATCCATCCCATTGGGAAGTCTGCCTTGAGGACAGGGTTAGAATGTAACACTAACTGTGGAAATAACTGACACTGGGATTGTGCGTCTTTAACATCCAGCTCCACCCAAAACATCTAACTATTGATGTTTTGCAGATTGCCATGCAGATTGCCATGAAGACTTTGAATGTGGCAGCAACAGCTATGGAAATAACAGACTGGAATTGTGCATCTTCAACATTCAGCTAGAGCCCATACATTTAAATCAACTCTGTTTAGTAGGCTACAGTAAATAGTGTTGCCAGGTCCATGGTTTTCTCACCCAATTGAGCTATTTTTGATCATCATCCCCTGGGTAAAAAAGGGCATCCACTAGTTTGAAGTTTTTTGGGTTACTTTTTTTAAAAGAAACATGGTATTTTGGGCTATTTTTCAAGCCCTCCTCCACCGCATGTTTACCATATTTTTCTGGCGGGGAACCCCTTCTTATTGTATTTGCACCTGCATATGATCTCTCCCTAACCCTACCCATAACCTCTGTACTACTTAGGCTCTTTTTATTCGTAAACGGGTGCAGGTGCCTAATTGCAAACTCCAGAGTGTTAACAAGGAAAACAGCTGAACCATGCATGTCTGCATGTGAATATAGGCCCAGCCAATCTCCCATTCAGCACTCCAGGGTCTCTCATTCACACTCCTTCATGCATCAACACTCCCCCAGAGCCTGAACGCACCTGCACACGGCCACAGCCCCTAGCATGCGTCATCGCATACTGTTAAACTGCAGGTCTGGAGTACAGATCTCCATGACCTTGCAATGCAAATAAAGATGGGTGGAAAGTACAAAGGACTGAAAATAACCAATCTACAACAGTTTAACTTAATTAATAGTGGCTACAAAATTATGGAATAAAAGATTTTTTACAGAATGACAATTGGAAATCAGTACACACCACATTGTTGGCAATTATTCATTATCCAAACTCGCTTGTTTCTGTACAGGGCCAGTGAAGGCAGTGCACTAAAACAGCTGTGGGTTATTTTTAATATTTCAGGCGGTATAACTCAATTCAGACAGTTATGATATTTATGACTGGCTGCATGAAAAGAAAAAGAGAATTTTATATTTCCCTGTTTGCCTTACACGTGCTTTGGCACTTCTCTGCAGGGTCTGTGTGGTGAATTGCCCATTCACAAAACTGGAAATGACATTATTGCTAGAAGGCTTTGGAACAGATTCCTTTGCTGGTATTCTAAATAGAAGAAAACAAAAACCCAATTTGTAGAAGACAAATGTGAGATCTGTTCAAAATGTCTCAAAATATCTACATCATAGTAGGTAGCCTACTGTGTTGAGTGACTGCAGTACAGTTTTGAAAAAGTGGGAATTAGAAATAATCGCTCCTTGATTAAAAATGTCTAGTCTTATTCTGCCATGTGGGTTACATTGTAATATTGGTTAAAAACTGGAAAAATGATCAGATTCATCCTAACTCAAAAATCCCTCCTGCTTACTCCTGTTTGGGGAAAATGTCGTCTGTCTTGACATTGCAGCCACACCACCTGCACTTCAGAACAGCCTGAAGCTAAGTGTGTTTGGGCTCGGACTGTACTTGGATGGAAGACCAACTTGGAAAAGCTTGAGTGGCTGTTGAAGGTGGTATTGGTGAGACCTGCAAGGTGGCATTTACCCTGGGGTCTGGGGATGGAGACACTGTGCTGAACAAATTGGTGTCATTCTTTGGATGAAATGTAAAGCCAAGGCCCTGACTCTCTATTGTCATTAAAGATCATTGGACATCTTTTGATAAGAATAGGGTGTTTCCCATTGTTCTGGCAAAATTGTCCATGACAACCTGGTCATTATGTCCCCATAATCATCCCCTGTTCCTTATTGGCTAATTATCCCTCTCAGCTCCTCACCACCTAATACCTAATGTGTGGTAAGCATACTGGTGCAAGACTGGCCGCCATTGTACTATCCAGGTGGATGCTACACATTGTTGATGGTGGAAGTTGTAGTCCACTGTCTATGTAAAGTGCTTTGACTATGTTAGAAAAGTGCTATATGCATGTACAGTAATTAATTAAATTGAATTATTACTGAGCATTAGGCAGAAACCTACTATAGAGCAGGTGATAGCCTATTGTAGGGCACATTCACATTGGCCACTTTAGCATTTCCTCTCCATCCAATATGCATGTCTTTGAGTAGAAAACTTGGTACCCAGAGAAAAACCTGCTTAGAGATCATAAAAACTATAATTAGTCAGTGTCCAGGCCAGGATATGGCCACTGTCCCATGGAGCTATGAGGCAGCAGTTCTTAATACCATGCCTTAATAAACAAGCATAACCCAAATTAGTTTCATGGCAGATATGACTCCACCTCAGCAGCATTTGCTGCAATGCAGGAAACACCTAAAGATGGGGCATAAGTCCATCACAGAGCCCACTTAGGTATTCATGGGGAAAAATTCAAACTCAACCTGCCCTTCTCTAGGGATGTGTGGAGGAAATCCCATAGAAGTTCAGGGAAAATGTAACCACTCTACACAGGCAACGACCAGGTATGGCATTTCAGCTCAAGACCCTGGATGTGTGAGGTAGCAGTGCATGCTAGCAGCAAAACCCACAAAACACAAACTTAATGTTGAATACCAAAAAACACCATGTTATAAAGAGACAGACAATAATTGTTTGATATTGGTGCAGCATCTGGTTGGCTGAAGATTGTGAAGCACGGCAGAATGTGGTGAAGGTTATTACAGAATATAACTGCCACGAGTCACTGCTCTAGAAAGACAAATGTTATAATCAAAGACCTCAGCCATTCTGTACAGTTGCTTTTCTGACTCTTTATTCTATCAAACAGTACAGGACCTTTGGTACTCACACCAGTAGATTCAGATCCAAAGATTGTAAGGTTAGTTAAAAATCAAAAGCTGAAATCTCTCATTCATAGAAGTATTCAGACCCATTGCTCTGGCACTCCAAGTTGTGGGCAGGTGTATCCTGTTTGCTTTAGTTCTCCTTTAGGTGTGCCTAGAATTTGAATGGAGTCCTTCTGTCGCAAACTGAATTGAGTGGACATCATTTAGAAAGTCACACACTTACTTATATAAGGTCCTACAATTCACACCGAATGTCAGAGGAATAATCAAGCCATGTAGTCCAAAGAGTTTCTATAGATAGATAGATAGATAGATAGATAGATAGATAGATAGATAGATAGATAGATAGATAGATAGATAGATAGATAGATAGATAGATAGATACTTTATTAATCCCAAGGGGAAATTCACATACTCTAGCAGCAGCATACTGATAAAGAAAATATTAAATTAAAGAGTGATAATAATGCAGGTATACAGACAGACAATAACTTTGAATAATGTTAACGTTTACTCCCCCGGGAGAACTAAAGTCTATGATCAAATTGTGGTAAGGCATAAATCAGGGCAATAGTATAAAATAGTATAAAAATAGTATAAAAACATTTCTAAAGCTTTGAGTGTTTCCAGGAGCACAGTGGCCTCAATAATTGTGAAATGAAAGAAAGAAGTTTCTCTTCCTAGAGTGGGCTGCCCAGCCAAACTGAGTAAACAGACAAGAAAGGCCTTGGTCAGGGACAGTGGTTATTTTGTGCCCTAGGCCAAGCTTATTAGTATGCCAATTGCTTGTTCAGTAGCTAATCCATGTGGCTGGGCCCCCCTACCACCATTATGATCTGCGCCCTAGGCAGATGCCTAATTCACCTTAATGTTGGCCCTGGTCAGGGAGGTCACTCTAACATAGCTTCAGAAATCCTCTGCTGAAATTGAAGAATATGTCGAAGAACAACTATCTCAGCAGCACTCCATCAGTTATGGTGGAGTCGCTAGATGGAAGCCACAATCAAGTAAAAGTCATATGACCGTTTAAAGGACTCTGAGAGCATGTGGCAAAAAGATTCTTTGATGAGACAAAAATTTAACTCATTGGGCAGAACTCTAAGCACCATGCCTAATGAAAACCAGGCACTGCTCATCTCCTGCCTAATATCATCCCTATGGTGAAGAATGTTGGTGATGGCATCATGCTGTGGGGATACTTCTCAGAGGCAGGGATGGGGAGATTTGTTAGAATTGAGGGAAGGATGAATGAAGTCAAATACAAAGAGGACCTTGAAGATAGCCAACCCCAGAGTGCATGTGACCTCAGTCTAGCACTGTTGTTCACCTTGTACCCGGACAAAGACCTGCAGAGTACAGCCAAGAAAATGCCTGAGTAGCTTTGGGGCAAGTCTCAGACTGTCCTTGAGTGGCCCAGCCAAAGCCCGGATTTAAACCCCCTCCATCATCTGAGGAGAGACCGGAAGATGGCAGTTTACAGACGCTTCCCATCCAATCTCACTGAGCGTGATAGGCTGTACCAGGAAGAATTGAACAAACTGCTGAAATCCAGATGTGGGAAGCTGGAAGAGACTTACCCAAGAAGACTCGGAGCTGTAAATGCTGCCAAATGGGCTTCTACAAAGTACTACATTAAGGGTCTGAGTACTGAAATGAATGAGAGCTTTCAGTTTTTGATTTGTAATAAATTTGCAAACCTTTCTGAAAACAAGTTTTCACTTTTTCGATATGGGTTACTGAGTGTTGATCGATGACCAAAACTGGCAAAAGTAAAATATAAAATAAAATCTACAAGACAGCAAACTGTGCAGAAAATGATAGAGTCTGGATACTTTCTAATTCACTGTATATCTATCTATATATATATATGAAATCCAACGTCTGTCTGTATGCTTTTCACGATAGAACTACTTAACGGATTTAGATCAGGTTTTTTTCTATAATTTGCTTGAACATTCCCGTTGATTTTGCGACTTCTCTCATTGTGCTAAGTATCATAGTTTGCTTGTGGTACCAATTTATTTGCGCGAATCTGAGAGAGACGCAGCAAGGAGGGGGGTGGGGCCCTCCTCACTCATGCGCCAGCCTCAGGGCGTATCTTACATCTGCTTGGCTAGCGAACAAGAGAAATACTTAATGGATTTAGATCTGGTTTTTATCTAGAATTTGCTTGAACATTCCGGTTGATTTTGCAAGCCCTCTCATTGCACTAAGGATCATAGTTCGCTTGCAGGAACAATATATTTGCGCTAATCCGAAACAGAGTCTGCAGGCCAAGGGGTGGGGGAAGCGTGACGTCAGGAGTGGGGAGTCAGTGTACTTCTATGTTTTGGAGCATCACTTGCCTCCACTTAGCTAGTGATACCTTTCTGTTTATTGATTTTTAAAGTTTGTCCTGTTTTAATAATAATAATAATAATTCTTTGCATTTATATAGCGCTTTTCTCACTACTCAAAGTGCTCTTTGTGGGCGGAGCGGCAGGGAACAGCTAGTTACATATAAGTGCAGATAGTGTATAAGTTGCCTCCTATTCTGGAATTACCTTTGTGGTTTAGCTGTGTCTTTTGTTGGTATGGTATCACTCTCACTATTCTAAGTAGACACGGCAATAGGAATTTCATTGTACTAAGTACACACAATAAATACCCTTGAATTTGAACATCATGAAAATGTCAAACATTGTAGTCCAGATGTAACTGTAATATTCCTTGCTATATGTGCACTGTGTGTATGGATCTAAATGTAACAATAATGAGAGAAGTTCAAGATGTGAAATAAAAGTTCTTTTGTTTCCATTAATTTCATAAGATCACTGCTGCCGTGTGACTTCATGGTGCAGCTGTTAGTGCTGTTGTCTCAATCATCAGCTTAAATCCCATGCCATCTAGTTGTGTACACGAGTGGACCCTGTGATGGACCAGAGTCTCATCCAGGGTCTGTTCCCTCCTTTTGGACAATGCTGCTGGGAAAGGCTCTGCTCTCACTGGGAGCTTGAATTGCTGCTTCTTCCAAAATAAAGGTAGCATGAGAAGAAAGTGTGACCAAGTGCTTGAGGCCTCGGACTGTAAACTACAAGGCTGTGATTTCAGTCTGCACTCCTGACTCACGCTATGACACTTAAATTGTCTGCTCACCAATTCTAATAAAAATGCACTGCAGCTCTGAATCAGTAAAGTATCTTTGGATGAAGGAAACTACAAAACTTGTTTGTAAATTTACACTTTTTAATGTGTGATGTTTTATAATTTTTACAGGACTCGATTTCTTTCTGTTACTCTGCATTATGTGAAAATTAGTTCTATCACCATAACAAATACTGAAAATAACTACAAAAATGTACATTATTATTTGAATAGCTTTTTGTATGGTTTAGAATTGACTGTTTCACGCTGCCTGTTTATGTGAGTCTAAAGTTAACAAGTGACATTTTTTGATTCTTCTACCTGCAGAAGTTTGTTGATAAAGAAGATTTATGGTCACGATAAGCTTTACGCAAAGAAGAAGTGATACAAACAGACATGCTTATGCGAATAGGATTCTGTATTTTTGCAATTTTAACGCTGATATTTTTTGAAGGAAGAGCACAAATACAAAGAGCAGGTAATGTGTTTGTTTTGTAATTTGTCAAATATTTCTACATTCTTTTGAGGTTTTTGATTATAGAAATGGAATTTAATTCAATAGTATATTGTATAAAGCTTTACATTGTTTTTTATTACAGTGTACTTACACAATAATACCTCATTAATTACGTCCTTAACTGCAGAGTACCTAAACCAGACATGGACTTATTATGTATATCAAGAAATGGTGTAGGTAAACTCTCATTCTCATTTCATATCCAACTTTGCACTTACTGGGTGGTAAAGGGGTGCAGTGGAAATTGCTGCCACCTCGTGGATCCGACATCTTGGGTCTGAATCCCTTCATTTCATTGTTGTCCATGTGGAATTTGCATGTTCTCCTTATTCAGTTTTCCTCCCAAATCCTCAAGGACCTGTAGGTTAGTTGATTCCAAAATTGGTCCCTGTGCAGGTAAACACATAAATAATAAATTCATTATTTTGTAATTAATTCCCTCTTCATCAGGATTTGTAGACACAGTGTGCTCATGAATGGGTACATTTGCATTTAAATTAAGTTTGTAAAACTTCAGTACATAGTCTTTACCAGTCATTCTTAGATTGTGAGATTGTCCAGAAGAGGTGACTCCAGCTAGACAATATTAGATGGCTAGACTGCATTATTTTTACTTTAAAGGAAATCATACACAAACATTTGATGGCTCAATGGCGTCAAAATAGAACAAAACAATAGCCACCAAGTAAGGTGGGCCTGACTAATTCTAAGCATTTCTTCTATGTTATAGAGGAGCTCCTTCTCACTGGTTGCTCGGTCGAGAAGTGATGCCTCCATCTGGGCAGCCTGCTTTTATGGCCCAGGAACCTGTAGGGGCGGAGTTAGTTGCTTTCGCTGGGCGGTTTCTCTATACTGTGGAGAAAAAGGAAGACAACACAGCTAGTGGCAGCGCCCCCTCTCTGTCCAGGATGGGACTACATACCTGGGAGGGGCCCAGAGAGTGACCCTCAGATGCGCATGCATCACTAATATATCAGAGATAATTAAATAAATCAGCTCAGTACTCACTAGAGCCCACCCTATTAGCTTTGATGAGTGAAAATGACAGTTCTCATTTAACTGCATATTTAATGTTATGTGTGTTATGTGTGATGTTACTGAAAGAAAATAAATGGAGAAATGATTAAAGAAATATATAAAGGAATAAGTAACAAAAAAAGATATTGCATGAAAAATGTAAGCATTTATGCTCACATATCATTATGTTTTTATTCATATATTGTCACATTTCACAATAAATGCATTTATTTAGATATTGATTTATTTATTTTATTTTGTCGATAATATTCCTCTGTAATAATCTGCAGTGTTCATAGGCTCAGGTAAACTAATTGCATGTTGTTAGTCTGTAAATGTTGAATAATGAACCAAGAAACTTATATTTAAAAAACAATTCATATATCATTTGGTTCTACATCAGTATCTAGCATTTGTAGCCTGGTACCATTCATATGTCCTAAATTAACTTACTGTGCAGATTTAACTCAAATCACTCTTTAATTTCAGGCTGTAAAAATGTCCATTATGACTTGGTTTTTATCTTGGACACATCATCCAGCGTGGGAAAAGAAGATTTTGAAAAGGTTCGGCAGTGGGTGGCCAACTTAGTGGAAACATTTGAGATTGGGCCAGAGAAGACACGAGTGGGCGTTGTTCGGTACAGTGACAAGCCGACAACTGAATTTGATCTTGGAAGATACACAACAGTAGAAGATGTGAAAAGAGCTGCAAGAAACATCCGCTATCTTGGGGGTAACACCAACACCGGAGAAGCAATTAGTTACATCACCACACGCAGCTTTTCAGAGACAAGTGGTGCCAGACCAAGAGAACAGGGCATCAAGAAAGTGGCTATATTAATGACAGATGGAAGAAGCCAAGATTATGTTCTGGAACCATCCAAAGCTGCCCATCAGGCTGGCATAAGAGTATTTGCAGTTGGCGTTGGGGATGCCTTAAAGGAAGAATTAGATGAAATTGCATCTGAGCCAAAGTCGTCTCATGTGTTTCATGTATCAGACTTCAATGCCATTGATAAAATAAGAGGAAAGCTAAGGAGGAGGCTATGTGAAAGTGAGTAGATGTTCTTCTTTGACTTATTGCACATTATAAGTTTGTTTTTTTTTTGTTCTAGTTGAGATAAATGACTTACACTAAATAAATGAAACTTTGCAGAGCTACTTCTCAGTTTCTCATAATTGTAGGGATCTTTCTTATTTGAGCTGGTCAGCAAAATCTACGTCTAAAAAGAGAGATACCTTAACAGTACCATTTATCCATGCTGGCATTTCCTGAAATGTTAATTGTGGTGGAGGTCATGGGGAGCTAAAGCCGATCCCAAAATGAACTCACCCTGGAAGAGTTGGCAGTCAATCACTGAGCTTTCATGATGTTAGCTTTTCCATGTCTTATTTTAATTAGCAGAAGGTGCTACCCTGGTGCAGTTAATAGAGTTGTCGCCTCACAGTGTTACAAACCTGACCTGAATTTGATTCAATTAAATGCATTTCTGTTGTAGCTTACAGTATTCCTAATGCTGTGATTCCATGGCTTTTTTAACACATATTTTGTGTTAAATTCTCTGTTGACTCTAAATCGGTGAGTGTGGGCATCTGTATATTGTCTCATATAGTGAACTTGCATTCCCTTCAGGTTTGTTTCTAGCACT
Organism: Erpetoichthys calabaricus; assembly: GCF_900747795.2. NCBI lineage: Eukaryota > Metazoa > Chordata > Cladistia > Polypteriformes > Polypteridae > Erpetoichthys > Erpetoichthys calabaricus. The sequence continues at coordinate 28,121,132 of NC_041406.2, read as the reverse complement.
ACTGACAATTGTGGCAGAATAGATACTTGAATCCTAGGGGTCTGTCACATGGATAAATGACTGTGAAAATAGTTGTAATGGAGGCCTAATGGTTTAATGATGTTCCCTCACAACTTTCATAACCTGGTTCCTGCTCTTATCCAGTCACTTTTTTTGTGGACCTTATATCTTTTACCTGTGTCAGCATGTATTTCCTTGGAGGTATGACATTCAAAAAGAAAAATATATTTGAAGAAGAATAAATTTCCGTGTCTCAAAAAAAAAAAAAAAAATAGAGCAGACAATGTCTGTAGCCAGCAATTCATCAGTCTGTTTGATGTAAACTAGCATTAAAAACTTTGTCTCACCATTCAAAGACACAAATTTTCTCAAAACTGTCTACTCACTGTGTTGAGTGCCTCTTCTTAGTGCATATTTACACTCCAAATATTAAAATCGCTACACAGCCTAAGTCTAGTTTAATGACGGACTCTTGTTTGTTTCCAGATGTTTTGTAAAAGGTCCATTGGCCTTTCCCAATCATCTTTATAGTGTGCCTTTCCATCTTCAGACACATTGCATCCCAAATGTTCTGCCAGAGAGAATCTGGCTGGAGAAAAAATAGTAAGAAAACGATCAGATATTAGCCAATAATACAGAAAAAGGGCCAGAGTCAAAAAGCAAAATGTACCCAAAACACAAAATGTCATAGTTAATGAAACATGGACAGCCCTGATTCTTGAAAGTCTGAGGTCACATTACGCAACTTCTAGTCGTGAAGTTTGTCAGATTTGCTAGCCACAGTTGCTGATGTTGTTGCCAGACTATGTCATGAATATCACTGAGCTTGTCAAATTTAGCAACTACATAATGAGCAGTAGCGTAGCGTGGATGTCAGCCGCCCGGGGCAGAGGAAAATTACGCCACCCCCTTATTTAGGTATGGTTCAAATTTTTACAAGATATTATTATTATTTATTGTGAAATTTTGCCGCCCCCTAAAAGTGCCGCCCGGGGCGGGCCACCCCTGCCGCCCCCACTACGCTACGCCACTGATGATGAGTTGTTAGCACAGTATTGCTCACCCTTTTTTCTAACAGCCAATAACTTGCTGTCTGACAGAGCCGGTCTTGTATGAAGGATTAACAGCTACAGGGAGTTCAGCCCTTTTTTTCTTTTCTTTCATTCTATTGTGGATAGACAGACAAGCCTTTATTCTGTTTGTGATGTACAAAACATTCTTTATTGCCACATTATATGCATTGCACTTCTGGAGGAACAGTCATTGGTTGTTAGGTCATCTGCACACAGAGTCTGAACCAAGGACTAAAGGCAAAAGTAAAACTATTAGATTTTGTTCGAACAAGTTGTGGGCTGGTTGGAGTGAGTAACTGAGCATGTCACATTGCGTGACTGACTGTCCTTGACTCACTAAGATAATGTAAATGAAGGCTACAACTGCAAATCACTAGAAAAGTTGTGTAATGTGACATAGCCTTAAGTAGCTTTTACACCAGCTAATTTCACAAATCAATATGTTAAAGAAACAGAATCTTGGACATCATAATGAATGCATCGTCATCTTATATGTTGCTCAAGAGAAGACATCAGGTAATGTCACTTCCTGTAGTCACATAATGGCAATACAGCTCCATGACCAAAAACAATATAGCCACCATCATGAAATCAATAAATAATATGATGGTGCCAAAATTAAATAAAATGAACAGAAAATAATCAAAAAGTGATAGTAATCAAAATTACAAGAAGCATGCAAAATTGAATTCCTTTGCTACGTTCTATTCTATGACAGACTCTGATGTTTTCTCATGGATCACATGGGTGAATCTACCATGAAACCAATGAAGCTTAAGCTTTAGTGCCTTTAATTCCAGTCAGGCCCCAGAAGCAACTTTAGTTAGTTTGTGGGTGTCTACTGTATGAGAAGGGTTTTAAAAAAAATAATATTAATTATATAGTGTAATTCAATACAAAATAGTAGTTAAAATAGAAATTAAACGGTTTTTAAAGAATTATGTAGGCTAGCCATAAATGAAAAAAAGTTCAAATTAAGGATGTTTCTTTCTAAATGTATTGTAATAAGAAAGATACGAGTACATCAAAAAATGTTTGGGGCAGTCACCCATACATTTTGCCATGGTTGCAAAAGGTTAATTTTGGTGAGTTGTGCTTCAGGTTGAAGTCCAAAACAGAACTGATTTTGGTTTAATAAGATGGCGGCTTTAAAGGTCATGACAGGAAGTGGACTGGGACCAGAAGTGATGTCATTGAGACTGGAAGTGACGTCATCTATGACACCAGTACAGGAAGTGATGTCATCAATAGCGCCAGTACCAGAAGGGACTTCATCAGTAGCGCCGGCACCAAGTGGGATTTCCTAGAGATAGTCTGCAGAGGATGGAGAGAAAAAGCTAGTGCAGCCCCCACCCAACCCAGTCTGGCGTGGTACTACTATTATTATTTAGGCCCTCTAGCTGCCCGTATCTAATATAAAATGATTATCAATAAAACACTATTAACATTTTTATTAAAATTATTTATCGTGGACTAGCCATAATTGAAAAAATAAAAGAATATTTAATTTCTTGTGATCATTGTAAAGGACATTTCAGTAACTTTTTTTTACATGGATAATCTTATGAAAACTAATTTTCATCCCCCCATAACTCGAAAACTAGGAAGTTTTGATTCACACTGGTGACTTTGACATGTGACATAATCCAGTACAGCAATTTTAATAAAAATCTGCGATGAATAAGATAACTCTTTCAAACATTTGTAGTGATGTTTTGGAATGTGAATTTCCCATTGGGATTAATAAAGTATCTATCTATCTATCTATCTATCTATCTATCTATCTATCTATCTATCTATCTATCTATCTATCTATCTATCTATCTATCTATCTATCTATCTATCTATCTATCTATCTATCTATCTATCTAACAACCCCATCAAAGACGATAATAGTGGTTTGTTCTTTGCAAAGGGTGCCGCCACCATAACATTTCAAGCTTCATGTAGGTCTGCCACTGTTGGGCCATCATTATTGTAGCTTTGCTTGTATAAGTGGCGAGACATTGTCTTCTTAAAGCCTGCATTGTATTCATCGTACCCGTAGTTACTATAACATCATTTAATCAGTCACTGTTAGTTTGCTGTGCCTGAGCCCTCCAAGTCTGAACATCTGAGTAGCTAATCTATTATTAAAGCAAATAAGAATGGAGGTAGAGTATATCCTTACTTCATACCCATCATAATCTTAAACCATCATGCAAGTTTAACTTTTATGTCAACACAGCTTTTATATGGGACTTTTACTATCTCCGTCATGTTCTGAGACATTGCAAATTACTGCAGTGTTTGCCACATTCATACGTTTATAGGGTGTGAACAGACTGGTCAAACATAGGATCAAGATCTGGATTACTAGCCTGGTAACCTCATTTAAATGTCAAAAAAAGAAATATACAAAAGCAAAGAATTGTCCTTAGCCAGTAACAACAGGCACTAAAGCTAAGTGTGTCTGAAGAGGATCCCATGTTCTCAGTCTCTAATTCTAAGGTCAAATTGAAAAACCGACTTCTGTCAGGGTGAGGATATATATATATATATATATATATATATATATATATATATATATATATATATATATATATATATATGTCTTAGCCCAGAATGGGTGTGGCTTGAGGATATACTGAATATACTGTATCTCTTAGCCCAGAAGGGGTGGGGCTTGAGGATATATATACTGTATCTCTTAGCCCAGAAGGGGTGTGGCTTGAGGATATATACACTGCATCTTTTAGTCCAGAAGGGGCGTGGCTTGAGGATATATTTATCCTTTAACCCAGAAGGGGCCTGGCTTGGGAGGTCTGTGGGGGCGTGGTTAAGTGTTCTCTGGCTGCAGTCATTTGGAATTGCAGATGCAAAGACAAGGTTGTGAGTGACAGAGCCCCATCTCATCCCAGGGTGGTAGTGCTTACCTTATCAGAGCTTTGAAAGAGTCACCTATGGGTAGGTGTATGACATCATTAGTGTCATGTAATACAAAGTACAGTGACATTTTGAATTTATGGTATAATCAACATACAGCATGTCACCATTTTCTGGTGCTAGAATTAATAAATATTACTACCCACCCTTGAAACTTATTTGAAACGGAAAAATCTTAGAATTCATTATATTGAAAAGAAAAATACACAGTTAAGTGCCAAGAGGATTGCCATGAATTATACACCGGGGAAACCAAACAACCACTGGTGAAGCGGATGGCACAACACAGAAGAGCTACTTTGTCAGGCCGGACTCCGCAGTCTATTTACACCTATAGGACAATAGTCACTCTTTCAGTGAAAAAGATGTGCACATCCTGGACAGGGAGGAACGCTGGTTTGAGTGAGGAGTCAAGGAGGTCATTTACGTGAAAAAGGAACGACCATCTCTGAACCGAGGAGAGGGCCTAAGGGTACATCTTTCACCATCTTACAATGCTGTGATTGCAACCATTCCCCAACTGTCTGTGAATGATACTCATGGCCATTGATCAATGGACAATTTGCATATCATTGATCACACGGCCCATTGTTAGCCAATGGTGCTAGTTTCGGTCATTATGCAAAGGTACTGTTTATAAGGTTGGAGAAACCTGCAGTCAACTGAGACTGAGGAAGTCACTTGGATGAGTGATGTAACGTATCTCCCTGGAAAAGAACTATGTTCTGATGAACTGAATCAACTTTCTAGAATTTCCTTACCTGATTTTTGAGCATGCATCGAGACATAAAGAATGAGATAGATCGATAGATGGCCTGTGTAGGGTGCCAAAGGTTTTGAGCTGGAGGTTCCAGATCTTTTGTAATGATCTTTGTAAATATATACATTTGTTCAATGCAGCTGTTTCCTGGTGTGAAGCCTCCTTGCTGGTTATTCACTTGCTTTTTTCTTGCACTTTACTAACAATAAAGTACTCCTTGCTGGTACAAACCGTGATTTTCTTTCAGTACTCACATTCTGTCAGATTGGAATGATGACAGCATGTTTCATCTCAGAAGGGCATTTGCCAAAACTCCACATTGTATTGCAAATATCAGTCATTCACACTTCATTTCTGTTTCATCAGTCACAGCTTAGAGCAAAACAATAGAAGGAGTGAAAGCCAAGCACTAGCAGTCTATGGAACAGGGTTTGCAGGCATAGCCATTTGTCAATTCAGATCAGGTTATACTGTGATGGAAGCATTTGTAAAGTAGTAGAATCTGATTCCAATTTAATTGAAACAGCGTAAATGTCTTTATTAAGAGTGATAAACATCACCAGTTTGAACTGAAATAAACATTGATAAGGCTAACATCTAAAACTAAAGCATGGTACAAATTATTTTCTCAGGATTCTCTCTGAGAAACACTAATCTAGGCCGACTATACAGCTGCCATCCCATTTATACGTACAGGGCATGTGTTATACATGTTTTCTTCAACAAAGGGGATCCCGCAGTGTGTTTTAATAACAGCATTTCTTTTATTTTGTCTAGCTCCTGCAGGATCAACATGGCACTGAAAAGCAGAAGCAGTCCCTTTTGTTTACAGCTTTCATTTTTGCAATAATTGTGCCATGCATAATGTAAAGATGGGTGATAATTTGCCTTCTTGCTTCTAACAGAAAAAAAAAGATGCATGCCTACCAGAAGAAACCTTTTGAAATGGGTATTCATTTGTAAGTTATGTAAGGGAGACGATTGTATGCATGCATTATTTATCTGGCAAAGTGCCCGAGACCATCTGGGCTCTGCTGATGACAGACATTTCAAATTAATGATCAACTTTATTTTTCTACTGTAGCTATAGAAAGCCTTTGTATATGATTCCTGTTGTCTTTGCATTAGTAACAAACATTTTTTTAAGAAGTAGCATGGCGGTGCATTGGTTAGCACTGCCGTTACTTCAGGTTCTATCTACAATCCCAAAATATCTGTTGGGTGAATTGGTGTCCCATTTAGACCCTTCATGTCTAAGTGAATAGGTGAGCCCCACAATGGACTGCTCATTTAGAGTCTGTTCATGTCTTACACCTGATTCTTCTGTTAGTAGAGCCAGCTTCCTATGACACAGTGAATGTGGTAGATTAAAGGATGAATTACCGTTGAGGAATACTTTACAGAAAACACCTCTTCTTGTTAATTAATAAATACAGTACAAATAAAAAAAAAAGATTTGTATAATTTGCCATTTACAGTGTCAATAAAAAGTATTCACTCCGTTAGAAATGTTCAAATTTTATTGCTAAACAACATTGAATCACCATGGATTTAATTATGCTGTTTTTAACCCTGAGCAGCAGAAGAGCACTCTTTAATACTAATACTGTGTATAGTGAGAAGTCCAGCAAAATGACACCTTTTTTTAGCTAACTAAAAAGATTACAATATGCAAGCTTTCAAGGCAACTCAGGCTCCTTCTTCAGGCAAGATGGAATTGAAACGGATAATAGGAAAACAGATCTCTGCAAAGTGGTCTAAATTAATTACAAATATAAAACACAAAATAATTGAACATGTAAGTATTCAACCCTTAATATGACACACCTAATTCATTACTAGTACAGCCAGTTCATTTTAAAAGACATAAAATTAGTTCAATGAAGATCACCAGTCCAGAGTTTTAATTGATTGTAGTATAGATAGTGTGATAAGAAAAGACGTGGAATACTTAAAGAGAGTTGGGGAATGACCCCATATATTGTCTGCTGGACAAAGTTGATCAGAATAATGGTGACAAATGAATCAAAATAGATCACATCAGACAATGACAGTTTGGTTCAATATGTTTTAATGCAAAATGGCCACCAGAAATGACATTGAGGAAATGACATCACTGGGGTTGGCCGGAAGTGGCATCGTAAAGAAGTATTGGAAGTGATGTCATCTGTGGAGGCCGGAAGTAACGTCACTGTGCAGGAACCAAAAGTGACATCACGGAAGTTGCATGTTTTGTTGTGGAAGCCATTTTGTGAGTCTGGAAATAAGGTTCTTATTTTTCTTCCTTATTTCTGTTGGCAAAGAGAAAGAGATATCAGTGTACATAACCAACCCTTCACCTCATGAAGTATCACTCACCTTTGAACTTGATGGCTGCTTTCTAATCGCGCGTTTGTGACAATAGGTTGATTAGAACATTAGAACAATCTTCTGTAGACAAGAGCAGGCCATTAAGCACAACAAAGAACCACGCAATTCTTTCAAAATAACATCAAGTTGAGTTTTGAAGTCCTACTGTCTACCACATTACTTGGTAACTTATTTTCATGTGTCTGTGGTTCTCTGTGTGAAGAAAAACTTCCTAATGTTTGTGTGAAATTTACCCTTAACAAGTTTCCAATTGTGTCACTGTGTTCTAGATGAGCTGTTTTTAAAATAACAGTCTCGATCCACTGGACTTATTCCCCTTCATAATTTTATACACTTCAATCATGTCCACTTTTAATCTACTTTGTTTAAAGTGAAAAGGCTCAGCTCTTTTAATCTTTCCTCATAATTCATCCCTTGTAGCTCTGGAATCAGCTTAGTCGCTCTTCTGTGGACTTTTTCCAGTGCTGCCTTTTTCATTTTTTGTAGCCTGGAGAGCAAAACTGCACACAGTACTCCAGATGAGGCCTCACCAGTGTGTTTGAGCATAACTGCCTTAGACTTGTACTCCACACATCAAGGTGCTATATAACCTAACATTCTGTTTGCCTTCTTAATGGCTTCTGAACACTGCATGAAGGTTAATTGTCGAGTACACAGCAACTCCTAACTCTTTCTCATGTGTATTCAAACCTCACAGTTTAATTCCTACATGTAATACTTTACATTTACTTACATTAAATGTCATGCGCCCAAGCTTGTATGTGGTCCAAAGCCCTCTGTAATCTTCCAATCCACCTAGTTTGACATCACCTGCAAACTGAATCAGCAAGTTATTTATATTCCTATCTTAATTATTTATATATATTAAAAATAGCAGTGCCCCTAGCACTGATAGATAGATAGATAGATAGATAGATAGATAGATAGATAGATAGATAGATAGATAGACTTTATTTTTTCTCCAAGCAGAATCTACAGTAAATGTTTATAGACGTTCAGACAAGAAACATCTGGTGGCAACTCTGAAACACATGCTAGGCTCTTGGCTTGTGGCTTTTTCTTGAGTACAGAGAGATGATAAGAATCGGAGACATCTGCAGTCATTTATTCACAATCTTGTGTTCTTTACTTTGTTCTTGGAAGTTCTGGTAGGAGCAAAATGAAGGACCTGTTTTTAAATCCACAGTTTCTACCACTCAGTCTCATACTGCAGGAAATTATTCTCACAATAAGAACATGCAAAATCCCATGCAGATGAACTGCCTTTGGCAATGGACATGTGAAGCAGTAACTCAAGTGTCATTTTCCTCTACCAGTTACATAATGTTAATAATTCGCATAGAACAATATCACCTTCTCTAACCAATTCAGAGTTGCGCAAAGCTGGAGCCTATCCTCACAGCACTGGATGCAAAGCAGCATCTAACCCTGGATAGGCCATCAGTCCATGCCAGGTTCATGCACCAACAAATGGCCAATTAAGACTTCCTAATTTACATAACTTGCCCATTTTTTGTGACAAAGTAGGAAAACCAGAGTACCCAGAAGAAACTCATGCAGACACTGCACCATCAGGTTAATAATTATTTAACATTTATTTTTTAATAGTACTGTTTCTTTGTTCATTGAACCATCTACATTTTTAAAGATCACATTTGCTATATTTTCGTGTTTCGTGTTTTCTTATTTTTAAAGTAATTTATATAAGTGCTAATCACAAGCTTCTTTTGGTGGTCCCAGATGTTCCTGCACACACAAACTAGAAGAATTACACGGGTCTGCACAAAATATATAGATATAGGTATACCAAATTCATTTCTGAAACTGGAATTTCTCTACCACAAACTATTTCCTCCAGATAAAGGACTCAGTGAGTTGCTGATTTTTTTTGTACTAAGTCATGGTTGTTTTGTGGTAGTATTCAAATATTTGTTGCATACATTTTGCTTTCAATCAGTATTTTTTTTTCTTTTTATTCCTTCAAAATAGCCCGGAATTTATATTTAGAAGTCCAAAGAGATGCCTTTATATTGTCTAGAAGACAGAAAGTTGTTGTTGTAACTCTAACCCTAACCCTAACTGAATATACAAATATTCTCCACAAACAGGCTTGTCCTCATTTATAAATGGAGCAGATGGCGAGAGCCACAGATAAACATAAGGGAAACTAACATGCTGGTGGAGAGAGCAATCACCTCACCTTTGGGCAGGTCGGGGGGATTGGGTACAAACCCAGAGAGGTATACATCCCTAATTCCCAAAGTTAAATAATTCTAACCTTCACTGTTAAATGGTTTTTACAGAAATATGCGTTGTTGGGGTGTCCATCCATTGTGTAGACCAGGCATAAAAAAGAGGTAAAAGAATGCATAGCCTTCCATTATTAAAAAAAAAAGGTGTGTGTCACATTTTTTTTGGAAATACAAAGGTGGAAATCTGCAAGAGACTAGTTGAGGAGCTTCTTTCTACCCCTAACCCTAAGCCTAAGCCTACTCTAACATTTATATGTAACAGTCATTCTCCACAGCTAAATGTATCTAACCCTAGCATTTGGATGCAACATATCTTTAAAAATCCATTTCGTACACTCTCATTTGGACTTTTACCCCAAGAACAAGGGAGTGGTCTTTGATGTGCAAGGGTAGGGATTTGACCAGGACATCGCTCAATTGGAGACTTGAAAAATGTAAAAATACTTCATTGTTCTGCATAGATTCATTGTTTATTGCGTTTTTGCTGCTGGGTTAAGCAGGTAATACTCCTCACTGTGTAGCACAGATTGGGTAGTGACAGGGACAGCCCCCTGAGTATATAATGCTGATCCCTTTGCTTCACAGGCTCTGTGGGTGAGTTAGATGTAGTGATAGAGACGTTATGGTGAAAAGAGTTTGTGTTAGCAGACATCTGTTTGTCATTCCACCGTGAAACATCTTTAGAGCATTATAAGTGGGAAAAAACTACTTTTTGTATGAAATAATTATATTCTAAACAGTTATATATCTAATTTATAATTTCTTGAAAGTCTAAATAATTAATTTCAAAACTATATTATGTTTTTTTTCTCTAAAATACCGCTTTTTTTCATTCTAAACCATATCTCAAAAACTCGATGTGACAGAGCAATCCTGTTGTAAAATTTAGATTCAGCATCCTCAAATCTATAAAGAAGATCTAAATATTTTGATAGGGCTTTTTTTTTGGAGGCCAGGGTTATTAAAAGGCTAAGGCAGCTCAGGCAACCTGATTATAACAATATGGAACAGGGTACTAAGAATAATAATAATATGATTATTAGGCGGAGTGGTGGCTGTGTGGCTAGGGATCTGCACTGGCAATCGGAAGGTTGCTGGTTTGAATCCCATAAATGCCAAAAGGGACTCTGCTCTGTTGGGCCTTTAAGCAAGGCCCTTAACCTGCAATTGCTGGGCGCTTTGAGTAGTGAGAAAAGCGCTATATAAATACAAAGAATTATTAAAGAATTATTATGATAGGAGCCTTTGTTTGCCTGTGATTATAAACACAATATAGAAGACCTTTACACATAACATGCTAAAAGCTGCTTAATCAAATTCAGCACCTCAGGTAGCTGATGCCTACTCCAATAACACTGGGCACAAGGCAGGAGTCTGATCTGAAAAGGATGCCAGCCCACCACAGAATTCGAAAAAACCCCACCTAAGTAATCTGCCGATTTGTATTTTCGTGATGGTACAAGTCACTCTGCATTATAATTATACCCATTAAGTAAAGTAAACTCGTTAGGAGAAAAATGTGTTAGATAACTTAAATACATATGCAGAATGCTGCTTGGTAAATGACAGAAGATAAGATGGCTCATCTCCTCATAGTTATCCACTTCTTTTTCATACTATAATCTCCCAGATCAATTTGCACTAAACAGCTAAGAATATCAACAGCAGAAAAAAGAGCCTCTTGGTTAACTGGAGGAGTTATTTTTGTTCCTGAAAATTATAGTTCTAGTGTTTCCAGTACTTTGCCCTTCAACTTTCACATGTGCTCTTTTTCTCCTAGTAATCAGCTCCTTTAAAATATAGCTTTGAAAAAGACTTAAAACCTCAAATTACACCCAATAGTGTTTCCCTTATCTGTAAAAAGCAAAGGGAAAAAAAACCAGTAAAGTCCTTAAAGATATCTGTCAAAGGAGTTATTAGAGACAAGCTGATATAACGACCTGCCCTAAAAATTTAAAAGTGAACTTGTAACATTCTGCTGTCTGTCTCTGTCTCTCTCTCCCTGTATGTGAATTATCAGGTTTAGTGCCCACTCTGTGTTGTATTGCCTCCAGTCAGAAAAGAGAAATCCTGTGGACTCAGCCAGAAAAGAAAGGAGGCCACAAAAGGCTGTGTTGTGTACTAGTAGGCCTCTGGCCAGCAAAGAGAGAGAGATTCCCAATAATCTGTCTTAGTGGCCAAGTGCCAAAATAAGATTCAGTCTCACATAGCATGTCTCTGACAAAAAGATAGCCAGGAAGCGACCTTAATAGCCGTATGACAGAGAACACACTCTGTTTTAGAAGGTCTAAGGCCAGGAAAGAGTGATTTCACTTTAGGGAATCTCAAGAGACCAGATGCCAGCCCATTGAGGGGCTCACTTATGCCTACATACCCACTCTCACTCATGCCAAGTTAACTGTGACTCCACTGCCAACATGCATGCATAGTAACATTAAAAGGAAAAAGGTGCACATTTTCATTATTATAAAAGGTGTGGTTGGTGAAAGGGGCTAAGCGTTGTATGGTCAACATTCCTCTTTTACTCAGTAAATTTCACTTATCTTACCTTGGAATGGAGTTCTCCTTCTTTCTGAGAGGGAACCTCAATTCTTTTGTGGTAGGTACCTAGTAAATTACTTACAAACTTAAAACACTGTGACCAGCAGGGGACATTGTAGCACTGCAAACCTCAGACATAAGTCCCGGTACAATAAAAAGGTTGATTTGTACAAATACATTACAAAAAAGTCTTTGAAAATCACAAATAACGCAATTCTCTTCTTCTCTCTCTTTCCACTCCTCTAATGCAAGCTTTGTTCTTCTTCCACCCAACTCCAACTCTCCCAGATGAGATTGAGTGGCTTCTTTTATCTTGCACCAAGAATTACTTCCAGTGTTAGGGCATAACCCAATGCAAATACTTTCAGGTCAAAAGTAGGGGTGATGGATCAGTAGAGCACCCCCTGATGGTACCCATGGAATCAGACAAGGCTGCTCTATAGGACTACAGTTCCCAGAGTACCTTGCGTGTGTCTGCAATGGTAACGTTACATAGGGGGGCTGCCACCTAGCGTGTTGGGGGTTGTTTTCCCCCTGTGTTTCTACCACACTGGCCTCCCGGTTCTTTGGTCCAACCCACTGCTGCACTGGCATCTTGTGTGTGTCTCCTGTCTGAGGCAGGATAATCTTCATCCTGTTTCATGGGCCTTTGATGGGCTGGTCTCCTGTCCAAGCAAAGAACCTTGCCCTTTCCCAGCCTCCCATGCACACTGTCCATCATAAAAACAAGAGATTTGTTTTCACTTTGAAATTAATGAGTCTTTTATGTTCATCAGTGTCAAAAAAGCCAAATTAATTCCATTGTGATTCAATGTTGTACAATTATCAAATGTAAAAGCTTCCAAGGGGGAATACATAATATGTAGTTGTATGTTTTACAATACCTAACATGCTTTGCAAAAATTGAAGAATGTATTTTATGGAGGATTGAATTACACTCCTTATCTGAAATTTCAATTGAATAATTCCTTGATCATCAATCCCTAGGATCATATCGGGGTTAACTCCTTGAATATTGTTGGTAGAGCCTAGAGATATTATACCGATCAGCTACAACATTAAAACCACTAACAGTGAAGTGAATAACATTGATTATCTCATTGCAATGGCTGGTGTCAAGGGGTGGAATATATTAGGCAGCAAGTGAACAGTAAGTTTTTGAAGGCAATGTGTCTGAAGCAGGAAAAATGGGCAAGCATATGGATTTGAGTGACTTTCACAAGGGCCAATTTGAGATGGCAGGACATCTGGGTCAGAGCATCTCCAGAACAGCACATCTGGTGGAGTGTTGCCAGTATGCAGTTGTTAGGACATACCAAAAGTGGTCCAAGGAAGGACAACCAATTTACCTGCAACAGGGTCATGGTCGCCTAAGGCTCATGATGCCCGTCTAGTCCTGTCCCACAGAAGAGCTACTGTAGCACAAATTGCTGAAAAACTTAGTTCTAGGCACAAGAGAAAAGTGTCAGAGCACACAGTGCATCGTAGATTGCTGCAAAGCTGCAGACCAGTCAGTAAGCCCATGCTGGCACCTGTCCAAAGCAAAAAGTGCCTACAATGGACAAGTGAGCATCAGAAACTGGACCAAGATATGAATGGAAAAAGGTGGCCTGGTCTGATGAATTACATTTTCTTTTAGATCATGTGGACGGCATGTGTTGTTTACCTGAGGAAGTGATGGCAGAAGGATGAACTATGGGGAGAAGGAAAGCCGATGGAGGAAGTATGATGCTCAGGGCAATGTTCTGCTGGGAAACCATGGGTCCTGGCATTCATTTAGATGTTAATTTAACACATACCACCTACCTAAAGATTGTTGCAAACCATGTACACCTCTTCATGGCAATGGTATTCCCTGTATGGCATGGACCTCTTTCAGCAGAATAATGCTCTCTGCCACACAGCAAAAAGTGTTGAGGAATGGTTTAGAGAAAATGACAAAGAGTTCAGACAAAGTCTTCACTTGGCCCCCAGATTCCCCAGATCTCAATCCAATCATGGATGTGTGGGATGTGCTGGAAATAAAGCTCCATTCATGGAGGCCCCTCCTTGAATCTTATAGGACTTAAAGGATTTGCTGCTAACATCTTGGAGCCAGACACCACTGGACACCTTTAGAGGTCTTCTGAATCCATATCTCAACATGTCAGAGCTGTTTTTGTGGCATGAGAAAGACCCACACAATATTAGGCAGGTGGTTTTAACGTTCTGGCTGATGGATGTACAAGGGCTATTTTGTATTAAAGTATGTCATGCAGTGGAAGCATGTCTTGAGTGAATAGAGACCACGGCATTGCTAGTAAATTAATGGTATTTAATATTCACGGATTCAATGGAAGCTCTGATCGGGGCTCAGAGACTGAGTGAGGAGTCTGAGTGTCTGGGCTTGTGAGTGTCCTGATAAAAATTAAGATCCAGGCCTTTAATGACCTCTTGGGCACAGCCATCAGCAGTGTGTTTGTCTGTGGAGAAAATGTCGACCTTGTCGAGAGGTTTACTTACCTTAGCAGTGACATTCATGTCTGTAGTGACTCTTCCTATGAAGTCAGTAGACAGATTGGGAGAGCATGGAGGGTCATGAGGATGCTGGAATGGGGTGTGTGGCGCTCCCAATATCTATGCAAAAGGACGAAGGTCTAAGTCTTTAGAGTCCTGGTGCTTCCTGTCTTGCTATATGGTTGCGAGACATGGACATTATCCAGTGACCTGAGATGAAGACTGAACTCCTTCACTACTGTGTCTCTTCGGAGAATACTTGAGTACCGCTGGTTTGACTTTGTATTGAATGAGCGGTTTGCTCATGGAGTCCCGAATGAGGCACATAACCTGCATTGTGAGGGTGCAAGATTTATGGCATTACAGCCATGTAGCACGATTTCCTGAGGGTGATCCGGCTCGCGGGATTCTCATTGTTGAGGACCTGAGTGGCTGGACTATGCCAAGGGGATGCCAATGTAACACCTGGCTGTGACAGATTTCCAGAGTGTGGGAGTGGACCGCATGTCTGCCTCGGGCTTGCCAACCAAGATCCCATACAAGTGTATGCTCCCCAACCTGACCTGAACTGATGCAGTGAAAGCATATCTTGAGTGAATAGTGGACCTGAGCATTGCCGGTAAATTAATCATATTTAATATTGCCTGGATCATAGAGCGAAAAATACCAAGGATTTCTATCAATGGCTAGCCAAGCAGTTTATTTATAATTTTGTTGACACTGGTGAAGAATTTTGAAGATCTGGATCAGGTCCCCATGCAACTGTTTTAAGTGTAGGGAGGTTCATTCTTTCAGCCTGTCAGGAAAGAACTCATCTTTTAGTCCAGCTGAATACTCTTCACTACCAAGCAATTGTACAAAGTTCAGTCAAAAAGCACTGAGCTGACCACTACGTGGCACTGCAGTGACTGCAAGTGATTTGTTTCTGTGTCTTACATGAAATGATAAAAGACAGCTGTACCTACAATAGTTGAATTACTCATGTGCAGGGCCAGTTCTACCATTTTTGCTGCCCTAGACAAAGTTGTAAGTAATGCTCCTTAATTAGATCTACAAATGCTTTCATCAGTTTCACTTTCCAGACTAGTGAAGCTAGCTTATGAAATGAATAATGTGCCTCTACACAGATAACTTCCAGTAAGTGCAGCTTCCATGCTTATAATGGTGTCAAAATCTGAGTGCTCTTTGTGGTAATGCATGTTAGTTTTTGTGGCTGCAGGCAGGTTTTAAATGAAAATGGTGCGGCTCGGGCTTTGTTTGTGTGGGTGTGCATGTTCATCCGACCCCAGGAAGTTTAATGAGGGACCAGGGCTGATCACGATTTGCAAGTGAGAGTGGGGTTGGTTGGTTCCGTTCCAATTTCCTCATTGACTGTCCGAAGGTTGTAATGAGAATGTCACACCTATGGAGGTAAAAAGAAAAGTCTGAGCAAGGTAGAGAGGAAGAAAAAACCTAAACAAAAATGACAGTGAAGGCAAGGGAGGAAGTAGACAGCATCGAGGAGCTCAACTCGTTGAGGAAGCAGGAAGTTGGTTGCCCAAGGAGGAGCAAGTTGATGGTGCTCCTAAGATAGCTTGTCTTTGCTGAGCACTGATTGAGGAGTGAGGGGAGAAAGAGGTGTCCTCCTAGGGATCCGGTAAACACCAGGAATAGGGCCAATGGAAAATGGGGGGTCGATTCTGAGTGTCACGGCTGATGCTGAAAAAGACAGCTTCTGGCATCTCCGCTGTATGAGGAAACCATTACAATGAGCTGTGGAGATGAAACGTGAAAGACGCGCTTGTCTGGAAGAATGAGAGTGAGAGAGAAAAGAAGACAGATATCTGCAAGTTTTTATTTAGAGTGTAGCAGTTAAGGCGTGTGTCCACCTCTTGAACCCTCAGGTACCACTCCAAACACCAGGTGAAAGTACAAGACTTCTTTATTTTACTCTTATACAGTGCACAAAGCACCCTCCACTCCACACTACTCATATAATCAATAAACTCACAATACTACTCTTTCCTCCTCGCCCAGACATTTCGCCACCCTACCTCAGTGTCTGGGCTTTCCCAGAGTCCTTTTATACACCCTGACCCGGAGGTGTTCCTGCCCAACAGTCCACAGTTCCTTATTCCTTCCGGGTCAGGGTAAACAGTCTTTATCTTCATCCCGGAAGCACGCCGTTTCTTCCTGTCCCAGGATTATGACGCACTTCCGGGTTATAGGGCATATAGGAGTCCACGGGCCTCCCGACAGCGACTCCCAGTGGTCCCCAGGGTATCCAGCAGGGCTGTGTACAAAACTACATAGTCCATGAGGCCCTGCTGGAACTTGGGGCACGTCCATGCTGTTGGGAGAGCTCCTCCTGGCGGCCTGGGGGTGAGGGCCGGAATAGGAAGCCGGCAATCCACCACAAGAGATTTGTACTGTTTTAATGATTACTAATTTTAACCTTCAGTAAAGTGTATTTGTTTTTATGGATAACTTATTGATTTGTTTATTATTATGAAGATCTACACTGCACTTTTTTTTCAAACTTTTTTCTGTAAAATAAAAGCACCCAGCATTTTTTGCACCCTTTCCTGTTGTTGTTAAGTTTCCTCATTGTTCAACTCATCCTTGGACTTGACTATTGATGGTGCTGAGTTCAAGGATGTGATAGCAGCTCCAGCCAACCCAGGCTATCACACTCTTATGTTAACTGTGTATTTCATGATGTCTCAGCTTTAGGATATTAAACACACGTGTCATTATAATGCAAAATCACTTTTGGTTAAATTGCAGCCCATTCAATTTTAATACATCTCAAAAGCATTTGAACCATCTCAATATTTTTTTCTTATTTATAACATTTTCACACTAATAATTTGCAAAGAGTACAGTGTAAGGGAAGCAGAGCAATATAGAGAGGATAGCAAATGTCTATGGAACCTTTGTGAAATTTCAGGTTTTCCTCATTTAAAGGTCGAAACCAAAAGTCTTAGTTAAGATCCCAAAAGCAAAATATTTAAGTGAAAAATAAAATGAATCATATTTAAATAGTTCAATACCTTGCTATTGAATAAATAACAGTATTTAAAATATGAATTCAAAATGATTAGGAAGTTATTTTAAAATATCTTAGAACTGTATTAAAATGCTCTTTACATGTCTTGGTGTATTTTTGTTGTGAGACATGCATAATCTCGACTTGGCCAAAGCTGAAAAAGAAAAGGAAATATTGGAGGGAAGATTCATGCACTGTACCTGGTATAGTTTTTATGAAGTGTTTCAGTCCTAAATGTTGCTTTGGGCAGGCTATGGTTTTCTTTTTGTCTGTTTTTATATAATTTCATCTGGCTGCTGATCTTTGATTGTTCAAATTGGCACTATCATCGTGGTGTCTTGTGGGTGTAAATCCCTCAAGCTTACACATTGTATGACATCACCAGTAAGAGGCAGACAACAATGGTAAGACTGTCAGCTCTTCAGATTGTTTTGGAAAGCAATACTGTTATTTTGGCATTTTTTATTTGCTGTTCTATAGCAATTATTTGTTTATTTTGAGGTACTCCATACTTTGCTTGGGTAACATTCAGTCCCCTTGTTGTGCTTTATTTGTTTATTTCCATTCTTTAGCAGTGATGTTGATTTGCACTCATTAGGTGCTACTTGCTGTAGGCAGACACTCTTTGGCTAGGTCAGTGGAACAAATCTGTGTGTCATGAATCCTTTTTGTGCTTCTCGACTCATTCTGGAATGTTCTTTTTTTTATTGGTTTAGTTTTTCTTAATGTTAGAAAAATATGTCATGTCTGTGCTGTTTTCTTTGCTATTTTTCTTTGTGTTGTCACAATTTTCTTCATTACTGTCACAATGGTGATGATATGGTTCTTTTCAATGACACCCAATTCAGGCCATAGGGAATGGTATATGACATAACATGGGTGTGGTTTGAAGTCATCATGCTATTACTCTGAAGGATGGCGGGTGTTGAAGCTCTGGTGTCCAAGCTTTAAATCTGAAATTTAAAAATAAAATAAAAGTTCTAGGTGAACAGGTTTTGTATAGGGAAAGGGTAAATTCTAACTATGAATTTTGTCTTTTTATTTTTAGTAGTATTAGGGTGTTGTACCGTGTTAGCCATTTTTATTTTGGTATTGACAACCAGTGTTCTTGCATCTCTTTTTTGTATTTGACCTATGTCTGAATAATGACAGTTATTACAGAACACTCATATTTCCAGGTGTTCAAATCACTTTTCCGTTTTTTTCTGTGGCCTCCTTAGTGTTACATTTACCCTCAGAAAAACAATTCAAAATTGTTTCATTTTATTCAACAATAAAAATGTTATGTGTAACAGAAACATGTAAATATCAAAAAGTCAAAATAAATATAGTAGGAAGGATAAGTCTAGTGTTCACTGCTGCACTGATGTAGTTTTATTACACATCCATCGTGTGAATTGTTTTAAGACAGACCAACATTACAATTGGGACAATACAAGCGTGGTTCTTTGCACACTTCACTTATAATATTTTTTCTGTTGCTTGAGCATAAGAGGGTAGAATGTCAGTACCTCTGAGGCTAGGCATCTGCACTGGCATTTGGAAGGTTGCCGGTTCAAATTCCGTAAATGCCAATAGGGACTCTGCTCTTTTGGGCCCTTGAGCAAGGCCCTTAACCTGCAATTGCTGAGCGCTTTGAGTAGTGAGAAAAGCGCTATATAAATGAAAATGAATTATTATTATTACCTGAACCACACAATCAACGTGTTCCTTGAGTTATGCTAAGCTACCACATACCACAGTACAAGGCCTAGTGACTTCTACATTTCCCTGACATGCATGGAGGTCGCTGCATTGTCACAGTACTTAGGGGGCTAAAGTCTTTCTTGATTTTTTTACTCAATCTCAATCATTTTGCCTTTTCGCCATGCACCTACTTGCACCATGGTAAAATTTCAGACAACCAAAGTCACTGTGGTTCAGATATACAGCGCCATATGCATCAGTTTCACTATCCAAGGCAGCATCTGATGACAAATTCACGTTGTCATCCCTATTATTTGATTCAACTCATGGTTCCATTTTAGTTTGTTCTAAAACTGCCTTTACAGATTTTCATTCACAAGCCATTGTGTTTTGGTTGAAGGCTCCACCTCACTCATGAATACTGATAAATAGCAAACTCATAGAAAAATTCTTAATTTGTTTTCCTCTTGATGTCATTTCATCTACTAGATGACAGAGGAATACTCTCCTGAGAGTTATTTGGGTTTAACACTCTAAAGCAGATCATTATATGTCAACCACCCTGAGTCTGATTCAGGAATAACCATTTTTACATGGAATTCCGAGTTGGAGTCACGCTCGGCTTTAACGCCAAGGAGGTTAAGTTCTTAGCTCCTATTTTAAGGTTAGTGTGAGGGTTTATTATGCAGTATTTACTGTTTACATACTGTAGGTTGGTGTTCCCAGTCACTGCTTAATTTTGTGTAACACAGCTGCATTCTTATTTAGTGTCTCTTGAATTTTTTTGAGAAGATTTTTTTCTGGTTGAGATTTCTCTTAACAATGTCATTTTTTTGGCAAACAACTTCTTTCGTTGCCTAGAAAGGAGTTACAGCACAACAACAACAACAACAACAATGTATTTCTTATATAGTCCAAAATCACACAAGAAATACTTCAGTGGGCTATAACAGGCCCTGTTTTTTGACAGTCCCTCAGCCTTGACTATCTAAGACCAACCTTGCAACCAGCAAGAAAGCTGCTGAAGTCCAGATTTCTTCTGGTTTGTAATACACTGATAATATGTAATGACCATTACCTCACAAACAAATCATAAAAAGATATGTGCATTTTGACAGATACATGACAGTTATACATGACTTGGATGATCTAGTCTTGAACTTGGTTGCAGAAAAAAACAGACTTGCTGGACTATTTTACAGGTGAGCCATTGCTGCAGTCCTCACAGAATTTTCAGAAGAGATCATACTTGTTGCCCAGCTGCATTGTAAAATCTTGGAAGATACAAGGGAAGGTCTGAGCTTTGATACCTGGCATGGAAGCCCTCTAGAAATCTATCTGATTTGCAGCAATAAGTTGATCTGACAATTTCCATATGGAAGCAGTCAATGTGGACCTTATGAGACAAAAGCAAATAGTGACCAGGCAGTATACTGTAGATGTAAGATTAGTTGAGAGATAATAATAATTATTCTTATGTGCCCTGTGTTGGCTGGGATTGGCTCCAGCAGACCCCAGTGACCCTGTGTTAGGATATAGCTGGTTACATAATGACTGACTGACTGACTGACTGATTCATTGGCTTATAGATTTTTGACAAACTGATGTTAATTCACAACACAATGACAAAGGAAGCATAAGAGCTCCTTCAAACCATCAGTGCTGAGAAATTGTACTTTTTTCTACACAATTTTAAAAATTCCTCTTTGTTGTATTTTTTTTTCTGAATTGCACAGTATTTTGTAATGTCAGCAATGTACATGCAGAATTTGTATTGATTTATTACTACCATGCCTCTTTTTATTTCCCTACACATACTGTATGTACAGGCACAAGGAAAGTTTGAGATAAAGTTAAAAAGTTGACTTTCAGTTTTTCAACAACAGCAAATGTTTTAAATATTCCTCAACACAATCTGGCCACTTTCTGGAGTGATTGGATGTTTGTGTGTGTCTGTATGGCAGGCATGATAATTCACAAACTGATTACTAATCCAGAATGAAGTACAGAACACAATGCTAAAAGCCTATTTATTTTAAAATCTCTCTGGTTATAGTTTTCTCCACAAAGGTAAATATTGTGGATTTGTTTGTGCACATCTGTGCCACATCTGCATCCCAAATGGTAAAAGAGAATTTTCTCACTGAGATATATTGCTACCATTTCATTCCACATAATAAAATATTGACCTGCCATGTTTTACTCCAAGTATCTCAGCTCTGTGCAGAGAGAGTCATAGACAGTTTAGATTCTTACGTATCTAAGGCTGTCCACTTCCAAGAGGAAAGATGTGAATTAGACTTTTGTTGCACTTGTTATAGCAGGCAGGCAGGGTGTAAGTCTAGTGACAGAAGACGTGAAATTGACTTAAGTGGTGGCCTTGTAGAAGTTGAGAGTTCTTTTCCCATTTGTACATTCGTTATACATATACATTTAAAAATAAATTTCAGACTAAATTACAGTAATACCTTATAAGAAATTTTGCTATCAGACGTTGAAACATTATAGGAGGAATATGGATACATAATGTAATATCCCTGTTTGGAGGGTCACAGGGCTCCTACCTTCTATTATTTCTTTCTTTGGATGCCCTCCAGTGCCACTTTTGATTTTTCGTTCTCCTCCCATGCAAATCCACACGCACTTCTCTTTTTCATCCACTGTCTGCACATTGACACCTCTGGCTCAGCCTTGTACCTCATTTAGGGTCAGAGGCAACACTATCTGCCTCACGTTCCCCAACTCCATGATAAAATAACAAGCCAGGATCCTTATGGAGACTCACCAGTGGCCACATACCCAGGACATTGGACCTTAAAAGCTGAAAAATACATCTGAGGTGCTTGCAGGTAAAGTGCTCTCTTATCCATGGCACTTCTTCTACACTCTATCATATCTGGGAGTTCATCCTCAATGATTTTGCTATCATGGCATTTCTTTTCTCCAGCTTCTACCTTCTTTAAAATATATTTTACTATCTAGGGATATTGTTTTATGTTTTTGTAACATACTGGGCAAATTACTTTATAAAAAAAATGTATATAACTGTGGTTCACTTGAAATAGCTAAGCATTTATGTATAATGACTTCCCGTTATACAGTACATACAATATCAAGGAAAAATAATGACGATTCTGAGTAAGAAAGCTGAACAATTTGGTAAGGTCCTAAGATATGTAAAGTTTGGAGGCTCATTTTTAAAAAGTTACACCAAAAGGTCTCACAATGGTGTGTACCATAACAGGACCTTGGGTCGCCACAAAAATGTTGAAAACAGTTCTAATGGCCCTGACAGGTGGCATCAGCCAGGGATGTGTCACCCTGGCATTCTGTCACCAGAGACAAGGGGAACCTATAAAAACCACAAGCCTGCAATATTACAAAATAGAATTCTATCTAGCAAAGGTGAGTAGTCCTTTTCAGGATAAAAGGACAAAGCACTCAGTACTGAAACAAACTAAACTGGACCTGCTTGAGTCTTCTGAAGATTTGCTAGAGAGTCTTGGGGCTGAGATCTAGGATCTGGAATACTGTTTT
The DNA here is from genome assembly GCF_900747795.2 of Erpetoichthys calabaricus. Taxonomy (NCBI): domain Eukaryota; kingdom Metazoa; phylum Chordata; class Cladistia; order Polypteriformes; family Polypteridae; genus Erpetoichthys; species Erpetoichthys calabaricus. The sequence continues at coordinate 28,098,464 of NC_041406.2, read as the reverse complement.
ACATTTTGTGAAGACAGCTGAGATACTATTACTTCTACGGCTCCACCATTGCTTCGCCATCTGCATTGGCCTGAGTGCATGAACAATAGTTGAGCTACTGGATCACGGAAAAGTGTCAGATCAAGTTGTCACTGAACCCCAGGTGAGCCGTGTGAAGAAGGACTAGTGGTAAAACTAAGCAGACGAAGGACAAGGCAGACTGCAGAGGCCTTATAGTGCACCCATGGAGGGAAAATATCAAAGGTGATATCCAGCTTTCAGATTCTGCTGAAAGCGTTAGTTTAGTGAAGGAAAACAGCCCAGCTCCACAAAATGAGGTTTGCCTGCCCACTTACAATTGACAGCTCACTGCACAGAAGTGTGGCATTAAACACCCCGACAGCACTACATGATGGTGCAGCACTCAACGTCCCTGCTATACCAAGTAACAGCAATGCACTGATGTGCTTTTGTCACCAACTGCATGACCGTTAGCAGAAGCAAAGACTACCATGTTTTTTGAAGAGATGTGCGCCGTTTCAAGAAGTTGGAAGTGGTCACTTAGGGACAGCAACTTTGATGTAATGCCACTAATAGGTTGCAGCAGCCAGGTGTGAGTTACCCATGGTATCGGCTGGCATTCCATCACCAGAGGCAGGTGCATCTATAAAAACAGGAAGCCTGCAATGTCATAAACAGAATTCCGTCTTGTGCTCCAAAGGCAAGCAGTCTGTTTAAGGATAGCGAGCTACCTAAAAAAGCCATGTAAAGAGTGAAGAGGATCTATATAAGCCCTCAGCACTGGGGCTACAGTATATATGCCCTTTAATTATTGTGCAGCAAGGTATTTAGTGTGAAAAATAGAAATTATTTTCAGATAAATGCATTTATTGATTTTTTATTTAAAACAATAGTACACATAAAAAGCCATGTACAAAGAATTTCAAAATTTTGTGAAGCATTTTGTGAAGGATTGTAAGGCTCTAAGCTGTAGCTTGTTTAGCTTAGGCCTATTCTTGATGAGCCAGATGTATAGTGAATTTATATATATATAGAGTGAAAAGTATTGTGAATTTCCCCTTGGGATTAATAAAGTATCTATCTATCTATCTATCGTATATGCATCTGCAGAAAAACCATGAGCGAATTGTACTTAAAACTGGGTGGGAACAACTAGATAACTCACTGAGTGTCATATTTCTAAACCAATCCAATGCATCATAAAGGCGGTGCTCAAAAAAAGGGGCGGTAATATTGTGACGATGTGGGTTTGACTCCATGCTCCCATCTGCTGTTCGGGAGCCCTTGAACCCGTCACCGTCGGTAATGTTACCGATGAGCTAAGCAGTGAGGCAACAACACAGTAAGAGGATGGCGAAAAAGTGCAAAAGTGCTTTTATTGAAAACAATAGAACAAAACAGTGTTCAAATAAATAAGGTGCAGTAATTCAAAAATCTTCTTTAAATAAATAATCCATAAAACACACGTGGAGGTTTAAAAATCAATAAATAGAACAAAATAATAATCCTTTAAAAGACGATGAGGTTAAAACGTTGGAAGCAATCTCTTTTAAATACAAAGCCCGGTGTGTTCATCTTACTAGTGTCTCCCCTGCTTCTACCTATTCAGGCTTTGCAGCAGGGGGAGCCACTCTATCTGCAGCTGACCTTCTTTCACTCATTCGCACAGGTCTGGAGGCCTCCTGATCCCTGGCTTCGGTCGTGCACTCATCCCAGACCCGAGACTTAGCTTCTCTCCAACAGCCAAGACTCCCACGCTGGAGATTATCTGCCCAAGTCTCCCGACTCCCGCTGTCTTCCACGGCGAGTCACCTCCCTTGCTAGTCACTTTCAAAATGCTCAGCGGGAGTGACCACAATCAACTGCCCTAGGTGTTAGATAAACACCTCGCTAGGGCCCACAGTCCAACTGCATTCGAGCCTGCTCTCGCTTGTTCGCTCGATCTCCTTCATGCTCTCTCTCTCACACCGGCTTTCTCCTCACTTCCTTCCAGCAACCTCCATCTCCGTCTTTTCCTTTCTCTTTCATTTAATTTTTTTCTCTTTCTTTCCATTCATTTTTCTTCTAGCCGACTCACACTTCTATATATGTCGAGAGGGCATAGCAGCTGCAGCAAATTAGCAGTCCCAGGAACAATCATGGATGTGGGCAGTCTCTCACCTGTGCACTTAGGTGAGAAACGCCCACAGCGCAAATCGTCCTGAGAACTGCTTCAGCCACACAACCACTACATCTCCTCGCTAAGCCGAGATCATGTTGATTATTTATTTTAAAAACTGGCCTTTGCTGAGAGCTGTGGACCTGCCATACCGCAGGTATTCAACTGCAAAGAGCAGAGGTGCTCTTGTTAACCTTCACCGACGGACAGCAAGCTTCTGATTACAATAAACTCAACAGCTGAAAAGTCTCCTAAAAAGACCCATATTAAACATATTTCTGTTGCACATGCACAGAGAACATTACACATTTTAAAAATAAACATAAACTGTTGCAAGGTAAAAACCTTTCTGTACACTCAGATTATACATTGGCATTTGAAGGCATCAAACGTGAACGATATGATGTCATAGGTTCTGTGTGTGCTCTCTTGTTCACCACTGTGATGATGATGTAAGAGTCAAGTCAATGTAAGCTTAAAAGAATTGTTAGCTATGTTTGTAATATATGAATTGCAAACTATGCCTTTGATGCATCACATCCTGTCAAAAGGACTGTCATTAAGAGAGCTGATAACGAAGAACCACAGGAGATGCAAATTTCAGTACTCAAAACACCTGATTCAACCAATCTGATTAACGACACCAACAGAAGAGCAACAAGGCTGTACAGCATCCACCTTCTGAATGCACGTTTAAACGAATAATTAAAAGAAGTTAACATTACTGTCTAATTGAAAATGCAAACATGGCCTCTGCGCGACTATCTTAAGCCTGACTCTGGCATTGACAGTGCTCTAGCAGACTGGTACTTGAGTTATTCATGCGCAATGGCTTGTTTTATGCTGACCTATTATATTATTGTACTTTCAGGTATTACTAATTCCAATGTTTGTAAGTGTGTTTCGTGTTGTCTGAAAACACCGTCTATAGAACCCATGCCCAAGAAGAAATTAGCATTAACTATTTCAATCCTTAAGTCAAATGTGTGTGCTAAACGATGTAGTGTGTTTTGTTTTGGTTGTTTTAATATTTTTTATTAAAGTTAAATAACATGTAAGAAGTGTGCAGATGTGCACTACAATCGCAGATTATTTAGTTATTTGGCTTTTGTAATCATTGTGCTTGGAAACAGACCTGTCCTTTCCTATATGCAGATCACGCACTGTGCGTGGGGCCCATGATCAGAGGACCAATGTGGGGTGGGGGGCCCCACTGGGTGTCCACAGACCTTTGCGATTCAGGAGCACTACTGCACAACCAATTGGATTGCATGTTTTTGTTGTTTGGTTTACTTCACTTGAGTCAGAATAAATCCTCCTACAACCCTAATCTTAGCCATAGTATAACTAGGTGTATCACGTAATATATAATGTAAAGCAACAGCATCCTCAACGGAGTAAGTTAAAAAGTTTACTAAGCATGTTCAGTAGTAGTAGTTTGTATTTGATTATTATTAGTAGTAGTAGTATTTTATGTGTTAGTAGTAGTAGTTGTTGCTGTATTTTATATTATCTTTATTATCAGTCGTAGCAGTGGTAGTAGTAGTATTAAAATTAAAGATTCTGTTTAGGGCCCCAGTTTGGCTAGAGGCAACACCTCTTGGGAAATCACACTTTCCATGATAAGATTCACCTATTATTATTATTATTATTATTATTAAATATCAATTTATGATCATGCCTATTCATTTTAAGGTTTTTTATTTTTTATTTTATTATTTTTTGGATTCCACCAGGTACTATAATCCAATATGATATACTATTCTATAATATACTATCTACATTATCTTTCAAAGACAATTGATAGATTCAATTTAAAAATATTAAATATTTAATATCTCTTGCCTTACATGGACCCTCAGGGTTTCATTCTATGTATTTTTTGAGTATTGTCGTGTGTCTCAGGCTTTTTTAGCCGGTGCTTCCTCTGTCATTCGTGTTCCCATAAAGCCTGTTTCTCAGACTCTGTCATTTTGAGGCACGTTGCTCACCTCCTGTCCCCTTCTTGACTGCCGCCAATGGTACACAAGACCTCATTATCAACTGTGAAAACATCATTAGTGTTCTTGCAAATAATTGAAGGCATCTCTTAGAGATCCTCCTTCGCCTTTCCTTGCCCAGCGTTTGCTGTCTCGATCGGGTGTGTCCAAGCAACCACTGGGAAGCGAACCAATCAGATTGCTCCAAGGAACCGGACACACACAAAGACAGACATTAGTGTTTTGTTATATAGTTACATTTTTAATTATTTTTAATTTGTGTCATTCAGTTATTTATTTGGGATTTATAATAATCAATTTTCAAAAATATAAACTAATGGAGACTACTTTTTTTGTCAAACCAGTTTAAAATAAAGAATTGGTTAACAAGCTTGGTTTAATCTTCATTTAATGTTCGTCAGTATGAAAATGCCCACTCTTTTATACAATATAAAGGACAATCAGGATTTGCGTAAAATACCACACAACTAAAAATAATATACAGCAGAAGAGGATTTGATGACAAAGACAACGAACTGAAAACATAGACCCTGTCCTAAAATAAAGATAGATACGCCCTTTTCCAGGATAATCTGGTCTCTAATCTCATCTGTTATATTTTGAACCCCAAAGCAATTTCAGCTTTGGGTCTTTGAGTCCTACAATGTTTACTTAAGCCACTCCAGCAGTGGTTAAGCAATCTGTTTCCGATTAGAGCTCGCAGGAAGCACTTACACATTTTGCCTT